>NC_135499.1:195942255-196201340 GCF_052857255.1 Amblyomma americanum | reverse complement strand
CCGCCCCTTCGTTTTCTAGTTCCGTGCAGTGTTATATTATAAGTTTTCAGGAGGGACACAGGGGCGCAACAAAAACACACGGACATAGAAGTAGACAGGGACGAGCGCTCGTCCCTGTCTACTTCTATGTCTGTGTGTTTTTGTTGCGCCCCTGTGTCCTCCTGAAAGATATGAACCAACACGCCCAAATACAAGTACTTCTGAGTTATATTATAAGCTCTGGAGTCCTGGTTTGCGCGACAAAAAGACAACGGGTTCGAGCACTGCGCCATTTTGCAGATTTCTCTGGCGTCCACTGCAGTCGCCCGCATCAGAACGTCGCACGAGTCCCGACGGTGATGTGACTTGAAGTGTCAAGCACTACATTGACGACGTAACATACACAGTACAAGACGCGTAGAGCCGGTAAGAGCCAACAAGAATGCGGAGGAGAAAGAGACGGGGTTGATGAAGGAAAAAGATACATACACAAATAAAGAGCCTGTCCTGAACCGCCACAGCATAACAATCACTTTAACCGGAAAAAACTATACAGGTCTCGTTGTATTCCTTGACCGTAGATATTGTACTGACATCATGAGCTTCAATCTCGTGCGAGGTACTGCCGGCACAGTGCTGGCGTGTACTGAAAAAGCAAAATAAACCAACAATACATTGCTCCGTAAAATGTCTAAAACATAATTCCCTCCGTCTCCTGTTGTAAATATATAGTGCCGGAAACCGGAAACGCGGAACCATGGACACTAAAAATCCGTGATGTTCTAATCCTCTGTGCACAATCAGGCACTGAATAGTTCCGGCAACAGAAAGGCAATAAGTCTGGACATGTTTCGTGACGCAATGCATGATTTGTAACGTGTTTTGGGTTAGCATCCTGGCAGCCGCACTGGGAAACTTCTGTTCTCGTCGACATCGCGGTAGAAGCTCCACAGAAGCTCCACACAATTTCTTCACCACCGTCTGTTTTATTTTCTTGCATGTTCCGCCTCCATTCCCGCCCACTTCAGAGCACAATGCTGCTGTTATTGGCCTTAAAAGTACTTTTCTTACCGACATCTGCACCTGCCACGACTTCGAATTCTCAATGAGAGGAATAGTCGCTGACGCAAAGCTCTCAGAAAACGCGAGAATATCTTGTCCTGACGCTATAGGGCGCACACGCACGCGCACGCGCGCGCGCGCACACGCACACACACACACACACACACACACACACACACACACACACACACACACACACACACACACACACACACACACACACACACACACACACACACACACACACACACACACACACACACACACACACACACACACACACACACACACACACACACACACACACACACACACACACACACACACACACACACGCGCACACACGCACGCACACGCCGCCGCCGCCGCGGTGGCTGAGTGGTTATGGCGCTCGGCTGCTGGCCCTAAAGACGCGGGTTCGATCCCGGCCGCGGCGGTCGAATTTCGATGGAGGCGAAATTCTAGAGGCCCGTGTGCTGTGCGATGTCAGTGCACGTTAAAGAACCCCAGGTGGTCGAAATTCCCGGAGCCCTTCACTACGGAGTCTCTCATAGCCTGAGTCGATGTGGGGACGTTAAACCCCCATAAATCAAACCAGACCAAACCAAACCACACACACACACACACACACACACACACACACACACACACACACACACACACACACACACACACACACACACACACACACACACACACACACACACACACACACACACACACACACACACACACACACACACACACACACACAGCCCGCCGCCGCCGCCGCCGCCGCGGTGGCTGAGTGGTTATGGCGCTCGGCTGCTGGCCCGAAAGACGCGGGTTCGATCCCGGCCGCGGCGGTCGAATTTCGATGGAGGCGAAATTCTAGAGGCCCGTCCCGTGTGCTGTGCGATGTCAGTGCACGTTAAAGAACCCCAGGTGATCGAAATTTCCGGAGCCCTTCACTACGGCGTCTCTCATAGCCCGAGTCGCTTGGGACGTTAAACCCTCATAAATCAGACCCACACACACACACACACACACACACACACACACACACACACACACACACACACACACACACACACACACACACACACACACACACACACACACACACACACACACACACACACACACACACACACACACACACACACACACACACACACACACACACACACACACACACACACACACACACACACACTAACGTATCTTCAGCTTACTGCTGCTCAGAATTATAATCATACATGTGCAGTGGTGAAGTCCTGCGTAACAGGAAGCGACGGGAGCTTGGAGGTGCACTTCTTAAATTTGGAATACGTCTGTCGCTCTTCCCAGCAATGAAATGGAAGGACAAAAAGAAAGGGGAAAACGAGGAAGAGAATTAGACCCAAGTCGAGGTATTGCGCTTGAGGTGCATGGAATTCAAAGCGAAAAACTTGATTCGCTGTTACCTAGCTGTATTCCCTTATGCCTGGCGTAGTAAAGAAATAGGAACGCACCATCAAAAAATATTTTGGTCTCAGGCTGAGGTAGGGAGCGAAACGCGACTCCAATGCCTTCAGGAATGAGGAAACGGATGGTGCCGATTTAGATAACTAATATTATCGCCTCGTCAAGTGTGCTCTGCTACGAATAGATCGCCTGGCACAAGAAACAGCAAAATATGATCGCACTGACTTCTCTGGTATAAAGCGCATATATTGAGCGAACCAATCAAAGAGTAAATAACCAGGAATAGCCTATTATTCTGCCCGTTTCGGCACTCAATATCTGGAACAAGGCTTCTCAAAATTGGCTCTTTCAGCGGCCTTCCTTGGAAAGTGCTTTCCTTGGAATGAATGCGCTTTAGGAGGAAAGTCGACAAATTCTTGGAATTTTCAACGGCCACGTTTTCTTTTTTTCTAGTCGGTGAACAAACGCTGCTCCGACTGGAAGCTGTTGTTGCGATAGAGAGGGAACTGATCAAGAGCAGCAGTGAATGATTGCTTTCTGAAAAATAGCGCCTCTAAGGTATGCACAAAATTTAATGAGGAAAAGACTATTTCTTTCCTCTCTCTGCTTGAGAACAAAAGAAAGCACGCCAAAATGTGCGAGCTTCTCTGCCGTCTGGCAACGTAGACGCTGGAAATAGCTATCTTGTCGCCGCCGCGAGGTTGGCGCAGGGGCTGGGCGCGAAAACAAGAAGAAACTATTTCTGGGGGGAATTCACTCAAATCCTTTGGGGAATGAAAAGCAGCAGCTTTTTATCCAAATCGCTTTCTCAGTTGGTTTTTAGTTTTACTTTCTCTTAGCCAAATGGGGGATCTTGTTCTTCATCATATTTCCCGCGGAAAAGAAAAAGGAATGATTTACTGGGAACTTATTTCTGTGACCCTTTACGACACTCCGAGAGTCCAGACCCGTTATCGCATCTTAAAAACAGTTCATAGGCTCCGCACAAAGACGAAGGTGGTAACGCTCGAAGCTGTGTGCGCTTATGTCTTGGTTCGTGTCTTGTGCGCTGTTATGGTTCGCTCAACGTATCTACCTGAAAGCCTAGAAGTCAGTGTCGTCAAACTTCACGATTTATTGTGTCAAGTAATCTATTCGCAGGGGCGAAGAGTTGTCGAGGCGATACTATTACGGTTATATGCTGCTTTTAAACACGTTATCACATAATCCCCAATGTCTAGCCCTGCTCAACTACGCTCTCAGATGTTATATGCATATAAGGTGTCGCTCGCAATACATTTGACTTCGTCTGTTGCTGCTTTCCGTGTCCAATCATGGAAATATAATACGGGAGCAAAAAAAAAAGCACTGTGCACTGGGCAACAGCTTTTTTAACAGATTCAATCAAATGGCTTTTATGTTGTACGTGCGCACAACCCTGATGAGATCAGCTCAATAGGCGGGCACTAGGCACCGAGTAAAGACATGGCAATGTTTTTTGTCTTTTTGTTCCTATTCTGGTTTTAGTATTGTGTCGTACCTTTTCTGCGTTCATGTCCGTTTGTTCATGTTAGCCCATCGAATTTATGCGTCACCTAGCTCACTTACGCCTAGCGTATCCATGCGACGTCATTTATTAATCTTGCTCTCGTAATCATTTTGTCTGAGTACTATGTTTCTGTGTCCAGGTGCTGCCGCTCAATCCATTCATGGCTTTTGCAGGCGTAAATATAAGCACTGTTTTCGTTAGCCGTAATAAAAGTATTATTATTATTATTATTACTTAGATTATTTATTATTATTACAAGCTGTGCAAGATTCCGCCTTCTTTCCAAAAGCCTGTCAGATATGAGCTAGCCCATATCATTTCCAACTTAAGCGCAACAAACCTCTTTGCATAGACGGAAATTTCTGCATTCCTGCTTCAACGCAACTTTCATATCCTCGAAGATATAGTGCTCTTTATCCTGAATGGTATTTTAGTCAATGCGTTAATACCATATGCCTTGATAATGGCAGTTGTCAGACCACTGTTTAAAGCGGGTCTGAAAAACAACATGAGGAATTATAGGACGATTTCTGTGCTGCCTATTTTGACAAAAATATTAGAAAAATCTCTTCTAAAATTTATGAAATATTTTTAATGGAAATTTTTCAATTCTTTCAGGGCGTCAGTTCGGTTTTCAATCCCTAAAATTGTATCATTGCTCTTCTGAAAGGTTTCGTCAATAAAAATGTGTGTAGCTGTTCTTTATTTTTATAATTATCAAAAACTTTCGACAGCGTTAGTCACGATAAAATTTTACTCTAGAAACTTTGCATGCTCGGTTTTCGGGAGCCATTTTATTCTCTACTTTAGAACTGCCTGTCGGGGAGGCCACAAGGATCGGATATAGGCTGTCAGGTATCACTAAATAATAACTTGTATCTAAAGGCAGGCGTGGCACAGAGTTTGATCATTTCTCTTCTTTTTTTTCCCACAACATGTTGCGTCTTTTAAAACGGTGATGACACCGTTTTACTCGCTAAATACTTGTGCTACAAAACCGCTGTAAATTTATTGCAGGCAAACGCATGCTCTACAGTGAATGAATATGAAGCCGGAATATGCAACTGCAGGGTGGTTACAACGGGAACCATAGGTGGCGGGTGGTTCCCATGGAAGGAGGAGAGAGAATATGGCGACTGCTGGGAAATGCTAGTCAAAGAACGAGCCTAGGTGGAAAACTAAAAAAAGCGTCCTATAATAAAATGTGTATGTATGTCGCTATCAAATTATTTCCCTGAATATACTGCGACGTAAAATACCTCCACAACTGTTGCTGAATCTCGCGTTACACAAAGGCAACCGTCTTGTGAGTTCTATTCGAACTGAATGCGAATTTAAAATGTGATACTTCATTTCAATACGACCGATACATATCTTAGATACACCTGTGAACTGTGGCCCTAACATCGTGACGCCATGTCTACAAACGGAGCTGGCACCTGCCTGACGGCGTGGAGGCGCCTTATGCCCGGCGTCCTCATTTGTTGTGCTTGGGTTCGGCTAAACAAGTATGAAATAACAGGTAGAGTGAGTTGGGTAAGCTGAAACTATATGTGTTGAAAATAGCGCGGAAAATCACGGGGACCAAAAGGCGCGAAGACACACTATGAGCGCTGACTCATAACTGACTTTATTCGTCATGGTGCAAAATCCTTATATGCATGAGCGGCTGGAACCGCAGAAATAGAAAGGAAAGGAAAAGATTGCAAGCATACAAGAGTAAGCATGACAAACAGCCCATAGTGAAATTATCTTTTGTCGAGGAATGCAACCTCATTATCTGTTAGAACTATGACAGGTTTACTGGTACACGTGTCCCAGTCTTTGGTGACTTGGTATGATTCTACCACCTCCCCTCGCACGTGAGACAGGCGTGCACCATTGGTTCATCGTACGCTCGAGGCACCGTTCCGTGGTGCTCATAACGGCTGCACTGTACTCCATGGTGTGAATTTTGATTAGAGCACCAAAGGCGTCATGCATCAGATCGGCCCACCTTTCAGCGCCCAGTACATTAGGAAGACACACGTTGAGCTCAGGGAGCACAGAACGAATGTCTAAATTCCAATAAACAACTGCACTTCTTCAGGGGCATGCAACTGCACGAAAGCGCCGCCGCTGCCAACAGGGAGCTGTCGAAAACCAAGCATTTCTATGGTCTCGCTTGCGTTGTCTCTTGCTTTATTTATGTTGTGCCGGAGCAATAAAATACCGTGTTGCAATAAAAACAGTACGGAAACGTCAGATGGGTTTTGTCGGCACAACTAAGAGCAACGTTATATACGACTTCGCTTCCAACCCGTTTCATTTCCCGTTATTTAAACAATAAGCTATTCCCGCGTTCACTTTGCTTTTACAATGAGAGGCCATCACATATCACCTGCATTATTATAAATGCGTATAATGATCATACGTACATCTGTATTATTTTGCGTGACGATTTATTTCTCGCATCGAAGACTTTGGCTTAAGCTAAACTAACTTCGTGGTTAAAACGTTCTTGCACTGGCTGAAGAACCAAAATGTGCACCAAACCGTAAAACTATCCAACATTCCT
The DNA here is from genome assembly GCF_052857255.1 of Amblyomma americanum. NCBI lineage: Eukaryota > Metazoa > Arthropoda > Arachnida > Ixodida > Ixodidae > Amblyomma > Amblyomma americanum. Next base: position 196,194,768 of record NC_135499.1, on the reverse strand, counting down.
TTCTCAGGAATTTCGAGGACACGGGAAGCCTGGTAAAAAGCATGCCATGGACAGGGAAAGTTATTACACAGCGTGTATCCCGGTTCGCTGCAGCAGCTGCGAGTGCGTAAGCGAAACGCGAGGCTGAAAAATGGGAATTTCCTGAGCCGCCTTTCCTTCCTAGTGGGATCGCAACACAGCTGGAGGCGTACAGGCGCGGGCCGGGGTTTCGAAAGAATCTGACTTATGAATTCGAAAAGTGTGGGATCGCGTTGGTATACATGAATGCGGAAAATGGAAGAACCGTTGTTCCCCGCCCCACACGCTGGCTGACTCCCTACTGTCACTGCTCGCAAATGAAAGGGATTCCATGGGATATGTCTCCGTTCTCCTTCCCTTCGCGCACACGGCTTTTTTCCAGGAATATATACGCAGTGATGTCCTGTGCTGAAACCTTGCTGTATTGCGAAGCCGACAGATTGCGCCATCTAACCCCACTCGAGTTTATAGGTGCTGATAATGCATTGTGATTGGCCAACTTTGCCTTGACTCTCGTGTGATTGATGACTTCATGGACAAAGCGCAGCCAATGACTAACCCGTTCTCACGTACTGAAACACTTCGTGACTTCTGTCCCTGGTCGGCTGACTCATCTGTGCAATGGATTTAGTGATACACAGTATCGGTGCATACCCGCTTCCGAACGTGACTGAGCGCGTTTGGTCTCGCTTGCCGCCGCTACCGGAAACGCCCCGACAGACCAAGCACAAGGGTCCCTCCTGGAACGAGCGTTCGTGGAACGCTGGATCGAGGCTTCCTACCACGCACCAGGCAGCCATCCGCGCCCGCACTCAGCGCAGCCGGCTCGAAGTGGCTGGCAGCGGTGGTGGTAGCACGGCCGAGATACGTTTCCGCGCTCGGTGCGCGGCTCAAAATTGCGTTCGCATTGTTCAATCTGGCGTAGCTTTATCTCCGCTGCAGTTTTTCCCGAGAGCGCGCTCTCGGCTCATTTCTTCGCCGCCGAGCTCGGCGAAAGAAGCCCGCAAACGACGGAATAACTTACAGGCGTAGTTTTGCGTGCTTCGTGTTCTGGGGGCTTTCACTTTCCAGCAAATTGTGCAGCAACCCGGTGCCCGTCAGTAGGAAGGAGCGTGAAGCAAAAAAAAAAAAGAAACGACAAAAATAAACCTCGGCCAGGAGCCGCGTACCGAAGGATTACGCGCCATCTCATTTTGGCGGGGTCTTATCGCGGAAGTAAACACAAGCCATGCACAGCCGCCGCAAAGGCAGGTGCGCAACGTACTCGGAGCGTGTTTTATATCTATTTAGTACTTTCTGGCATCTCGTTAACGAGTGTTGAAGCCCGTAACTTTCGAGGCGAAAAATCAAGCAACGGTTATTTTCCTCCTGTTTTCTTTCGTCTAAACACAGTAAGTTTGCGGTCGCAGCGTTCACCGGGTTAGGGGGGGGGGGGGGGGGGGGGGGTTAAATCATGGGTTATCATGTCTGTTTATAATATCAGCTGCGGAGGGCACGGAACCGATGGAGATGGAAGTTATGTCTGATACATGGAACAGTATATTTTCATTCGTTTCTGCGTAAACCAGCCGTTGCCGTTTATTTATTTGTTTCTTGCTTTGTTTTGCAATTGCACTGTCTAACAGCTGGAGAGAATACGGCTGTAGTAAACAGGCTGCGCTATTCTCGTTACGGGTTCCGTTACACTATTTAAACTTTAAAGGACCTCTCAAACACAGCTGCCGGCGCTTTGCTGCGTTTTTCTCGACTCATAACCATCGCTCGCGGATAGTGTTGGGCAGTTGAAAGTAAAACCTTATCATCGGCCGCTTCCCTTGGTCAAAGAGAGAAAAAAGAAACAACGAAACGGTAAGTTCGCTATCTGTGGCGGGTCGAAGGAGAATAAAGAAAGCGCACCGCAACGCGGTATGCTCGGCTGCACAATGAAAGCGAAGCAAACCTGCATCACATTCGTCCTTGCACATAGCAGCTCGATGGCAGTTCCGAGAAGCAAAGGAGCGCTTCGGTGACTGATTAAGTGAGTGAGTGAGTGAGTGAGTGAGTGAGTGAGTGAGTGAGTGAGTGAGTGAGTGAGTGAGTGAGTGAGTGAGTGAGTGAGTGAGTGAGTGAGTGAGTGAGTGAGTGAGTGAGTGAGTGAGTGAGTGAGTGAGTGATGAAAGTGAGTGAGTGATGAAAGTGAGTGAGCGAGGGAGGAAAGTGAGTAAGTGAGTGAATGAGTGAGTGAGGAAAGTGAGTGAGGTAAGTGAGTGAGTGAGTCCTTTTTTTAAACGTTCATAAATCAGCCTAATTTTCTGATTTCGATTACATTGCAATCTTACTTGCCTCAGCCAGAAAAGAGGAAATGCCTGAAATGCAGAACTTACGTTAAACATTCCCATTCTCTAGAAATTGCGTCGTGTCGGCCCAAATCAAGTAAAAAGAATGCATAAGCAGGAACTGAAGGTGAAGACCGTGTATCCACAGCGTGAAAGGGCCTTTATGCGCGGGACACATCACTTAACTATGGTGTGATAAACGTAACATAGAACTGTAGACAACAGCCAGTCAACGAGTACACAAAAAGCAAGGCTCACAAAACAACGCATTTCAGGGCTAGCGCTACGCCGTCGACTTTTTATTTAGCAAACGTTTTCATTTGTTTTTTGATTGGGCTGGCCCGACCTAATCACGTCGCACCCAGTACATGTATATGCTAGTAAGCGAACCCCGCAAGACAGCCTGCGGTTGCAGTGGTCTCCTCTTAGCCCCGTCCTCCCCTCGGCCGCCCGCGGTTGCACCCAGCTGCGGCCCCGGAATCACTCCGACGGGTCATCTCCAGGAAGCTCTTCCGGGCCAATCGAATTTAGGCCTCCTCCTAACCGAGTGAGCCAAAGCCGGCGAGCCCCGCGCAGTGTTTCAACATCGCTCGCAAACAGGAGTAGGACTAGCAGGGTTGGCTGGCCTCCTCAGCGGCCCCCACGCTCTTCCTCGTAACTCGTGTGTGTGCGGCCACTGTGAGAGAGAGAGAGAGGGAGAGAGAGAGAGAGAGAGAGAGAGAGGGAGAGAGAGAGAGAGAGAGAGAGAGAGAGAGAGAGAGAGAGAGAGAGAGAGAGAGAGAGAGAGAGAGAGAGAGAGAGAGAGAGAGAGAGAGAGACACGACCTCGAGAGTCCGCCGATAGCTGAGGTCACCGGCATAGAGTCGAAGGCGATTACATCGCGAGTGCTGTCACGAGAACGGAGCTAGGCGCATTGTGCAGGCACTTAGAATTAGCGGTTAAATATACTTATGGCGCGAGTAAATGTCGCCCAAGCGTTTCACTATTCGCAGATAATTCTTTCACATCCTTGTGAGTGGTCAGCCCCGCCTTCGATGCATTCGGTACCCGGGGCCGTCGGCTGACATTGCTTGTTTAGCTGCCCTTCGTGGCTCCACAGGTCGCGACTGAAAGTCGAGGAAGAGCAAAAGGTTTAATCGCAAACAAAACTTCTACGAAACAGAGGCCGATGCGTCACGGGGTGATGAGGACGGGCAGGAAAGCAGACGAAGACGACGATCGAAAGGCGGGCTTGCGCAGTACAGAGGAAGAAATGCCGAGCTTGTGCTTTCAAGTGAACTAACTCACCGGAGTCACCCGCGACTCAGGCAGCTTAGCGTGGGGCGAATAGGCGAGGCCTTTGGCCGGCCGGGCTATGTTTTAACGTGGCTGAGTACTTTTATGGATAACCGTCCTGAATATAAAAGAATGGGTCATGCGTGACTGTCATTCATCGCAAGTGACTGAGTGAGCTCTATACCCAGACTATGCACGATAAGCATGGCTTCCTGTGATAAAAATAAAATGACAAGGACATGCGCTCGCGGCAATAACCGAAGAACATCATCATCATTATCAGCCGAACTTCATTCACTGCGTAGCAAAGGTCCCTCCCACATCTCTCTAATTAACCCTGTCCACAGCGCCGGAAAAACAGATTCCCGGCAAAATTAATTTCTTTTTACACTTCACTAACCATCTGCTGCTGCATGACTTTCTAATTAGAAAGATTTGTCATTTCTGATTCAGAGCTGCCGCGTATTTCGTCTATTTTCCTTTATTATTTACTCCTGACCATGTCACGGATCCAAGAAGGGAGGCCGCAAAAAAATGAATAAAAATAGAGAAAGAAAGAAAATGACTCCACGCCACATAGCGTTCACTGTTTCGACAAAAGCTCCCACTGGTTTATTGTACCCGCAAAAAAATAAAAGGCGAATGGATCTTCCCAGCGCAGTACGAGGTCAGTGAACCTGTGTGCCGTTGTCAAAAAGAACGGTAAATAGAGCGAAAGATCAAGCAAGTGGCAGTTTATTATTTAGCGATTGGCAAACAAACTCCCACCTGTATCGTATCGCGCCTGGCTCCGAGCGACAAGCTTGATAAGCCGAAGGGACTTTACCTTATTTCAGTAGCAAGACGTTTCCATGTCGAGTCACTGATTATTGAAGATACTGCACTCACGGCGTGCACCTCTACGTCATCGGTGATAACGGCATCACTTCCTGGACTGCTGGAAACTCGAGACAGCATGTCCGCGAGCACGAGCTGCTTTCCTGGAACGAAGTGCAAGTCGAAATCGTATCTCAGCAATCTCAAGAAGAAGCGCCGCAGCCGCGGTGGCATATGGCCGATAGCTTTTTTATAGGTAGCGATCAAAGGGCGATGGTCGGTCTCGATGACCACTTTTCGGCCGTAGACAAAGTGGTTGAATTTTTCACAGCCGTACGCTATGGCCAGGGTTTCTTTTTCTATTTGTGAGTAGCGTTTTTCTGCTTCCGAGAGTGTTCTTGACGCGTACGCGACTGGTTTCCACGTGCCGTTGTGCTTCTGCAAAAGTGCGGCACCTGCTCCGTCGCATGACGCGTCACATGAAACTTTTGCTTCCCTCGTCGGATCGAACACTGATAGCAGCAGTTGTTCCCTCAAGGCCTGGCACAGTTGACGCCACTCATCCGCGTGATTTTGCGTCCAGTCAAACACTGCCCTGTTCGCAAAGATGCACCCCGGGCCGCCATTAAAGCCCAGCCGTGGAGTGCTGCAATCATACGGTGGAAACGAGATCAAGCGCCTCGGAATCGTACGAAAAGAAGTGGCGCTAGATGAGCGTACTTCCACACAGGATTTCTTCATTGTTCGCAAGGGAGGCCAAGCAATCCTCGGTTTGCAGGCGTGCGAGGCCCTTGGTCTGTTATCCTGACAAGTCGACAGCGTATAGCAAAGCAGTTCGGAAAAAGTTGTTAACGAATTTCGCCACCTCTTTTCTGGTATAGGCTGTGTGCAGCGCCGCTACCGCATGGTTCTTCGTGACGGAGCTCGCCCAGTCGCTCGAAGCCAGGCGCGATGCGATACACGCTGAAGATTTTTTCTTCTGAGTTCGAGAGGTCGTATTCCTTTCGCTTTTTCGGAGCATTTAAAGCCCATTCATTGTGTATGACAGCTGCACTCTCTTCTGTCGCAGTAGTTCGTCTATAACATCAAGGAAAGCCGACCACTACACCATTTTCTGCGAAGCTGCTATCCAGATTTCCTCGCACAATAAGAAAGTATTGCTTACCCTGCTCATTTTACACTGCTAGAAGCACAAGTTCCTTGGATCTAATATCGGCCGCAGTGGTCTCATTTCTGTGGAAGCGAAATGCAAAATTCCTTGTGCGATGAACGATATCAGTTCACTTTAAGAACCTCACGTGGTCGAACCTGACACTGAGCTCTTCGCCACACAGCGTCCCTCATCGTCCACGTCCTCATCTTCGGGTTGTTGAAGGTATACCTGTCTGTCTATTTGCTCATAAGAAAGAAAATTAATAGTGACACCAGTCTACAGTTGGCACCTCAGATTCCTTTTCATTTTAGATCGTTCCCTCTGAACCAAGGTAGATAAATCCGCCTTGTCTGAACCGCGAGCTTATGGTGAATCTTTAGCACCTTGCTTAGACATGCTGCCATTCAACAGATGACGCATGCGTTTCCGATTTTGCGTAACGCAGGCCGTTATTCCAAACAGCTGAATAGGCTGAATATGAATGAGCTATCCCACAACCTTTGCGCAATCGTAAAGGCGGCAGAGCGGCCTAGCCCAACTCTCAGCGGTGCTTTTAGCCTCGGATTGGAGGGGCTGCCCAAGAATGAATTGCCAACCAGCCTGCCTTGGGCTGAGCTGAGTGGCCAGGGGCCGGGTGCGCCGTGCCCTTAAACCCCGCATATATACCACTCTGCTTCTTGGAAAAGTGTTAAACTTCTTGGATCTTCAGGGAGACAAGGCTGAGAATGCAAGACGGATGATACCATCTCTTGCCTCTGAAATTTTGATTTGCTCCTCTTTATCTTGTTTTTAAGCCTCGGTGCTTACGGCCTGGATCCGCCCCTTAATTCAAGGAACATGTGCGTGTCGCAAGTGTGACAGTTAACTATAGTCGCAGCTCCCTCCGTGCGAAGGTTGCACACGAATAGGAACTCGGCGGCGGTCGCCAGAGAGGGGAAATAAAATGACACAAACACGAGCACACTGGATAATGGCGATCACGCGAAGCCAATCAGGGCTCGTTCAAGGCGGCATCGGGCTGGCCCTGCCAGCCACACAACGAAGCACCGGATAGCGCGACACGTAACACTCGTGCCTGTGGGACGCCTGGTGTCACTTTAAGCGGCGATGCGACGCAGAGCGGGACGACCTGCCGCTTTAAGCGGGATGCCCAACAGGGGCACCGTCGGCCGCCGTACTAGGCCTAATTGAGCCCGTTTTCCTCGGCTCTCAACCACGGCCGTGTCTCGCAGCAGGGCCGATCGGATGCAAACCACGGTCATCCATCGCCCGTCCGCCGCGGCTCCTTCCTTTCCTGATAGCCTGCCCGCCTACCCGAAGACCAGCGCCCCCCGCAATTCAGCTGGACCCGTGCAGCTCCGCTAATGCACGCTGCAGCGATATATATACAGCATGCATACCCTTCTCTCACTCTATTTCCCTCTCACAGTGCAGAGCTTGTGTGTGCGTGTCAGAAGGAATCTGCAAGGTGTGCGTTTTTTCCGCCCCTTTATAGGAGATTCGAGATTAGGAGCGATCACTTCGGGGAAGCGTTGCAGTATCGGGGACGAGCCGCCTGTTGATCGCCTGAACGGTTTAATCAACTCGGTTTATCGGTGCGGGCCACGTCGATTAGCCGTGGCGGCCGATGTGCTCTACTAGGCTCTGCGAAACGGGGATCACGGAAAAGCACTCACGTGAGCACCGAACTCATCAGTTCTAAGGTTCTCGTTACGAAGCAGTGTAATCAAATAATTTTTTTTTTTTTGCCGGCGCATTCTTGCGATGTGGTGTCCGTAAAATGAAATGTTTTAGGGAGCATCGCGTAGCTAGCCCCTCTGCGGGCATAATGCTCTCTCGCTGGAAGTTTCAAAGCCTCCAACATGATTGGACTCAACGGGTAAAGTTCATTAAATAAAATATTAATGAAGCTTCACTGATGTCGGGCTTTTCGTATAGGGAGGCAGCATAAGTTTGGTAACTCCTGAGGACATTGCGCTTTGACGTTCGTCTTTCTGTTCTTGCCTCAATTTTACGCCAGATGGATTCGCATTCAACATGTATATTGTACTGATAGCTACATTACGCTAGCATTTCGAGCCTTCGGCGTGGCGGCGCCTTGGCCACGTGGCTGGTCACGAGGTCGGTCACGTGGTGCGGAGCAGCTGCCGGAGAAACCGAGTGGGGGGTGGGGGGTGGGGGAGCGGAGAGGGGGAGAGAGTGAATCCACGTCCAGGGACGAAGATAAAGAAGGAACGCCCAGCGAAACGCAGCGGCGAAAGACTGACTTTGCAATTCAACTCAGCAAGTTCCACTCGGCCAGCTATAGCTATCGCGTCACTCCAGGTTTAACCAGAGCTAGACCAACGCCAATTTTTTTTTTTTTGTTCGAAGAAACTACGCCCGTGCAGCTCTTAGTAAGTGGTGATATAATGTGAAGGCAAGATAACTGCTGGTCCTTAACGGTAACTGAGTGGATTCCAAGAGAAGATAAGCGTAGCAGGGGGCGGCAGAAGGTTAGGTGGGCGGATGAGATTAAGAAGTTTGCAGGCATAGGGTGGACGCAACTGGCAAAGGACAGGTTTAATTGGAGAGACATGGAAGAGGCCTTTGCCCTGCAGTGGGCGCAGTCAGGCTGATGATGTTAATGATGATCGTGATGATGATGATGATGATGATGATGATGATGATGATGATATAAGTGTGCTAGTGGCGTGCAACACTCCATCTTAGCGTATTCGTTGTCTGTGATCATGTTGCTCAGTGGTACTTCGTAGGTGACAGCGTGAACGGGAAAACTGCGGATTCATTCTCTGGCTACGCAGTGAATGATTCCCAAGACATGCATTGTTCTGTTCATGTGCCAACCAACCCGTATCAGTCCTCATCTACACTTCACACACGTAGCCGTACTGTGATTTTTGTTACACGCAGAAGTCAAGATATGTGCCTGACAAAGTATTTCACCACCGTGAGGGACGTAAGGCTAGCCGGGCCCAAGCTCCGCTGTGTTCCCTCGTTTCTATTGTAGTACGTAGCTCTTTGCAAGGTTCTGGAGCTGCTGTTCATGGCAGTCATCCGCACCACGGTGTCTGAAAGCAGCCTTGTCCCCGGCCTACTCATCCTGTCTTCACAGGGCCTCTTTCGAGTCCCAGCTGATGCACGAATGCGTCTGCAGACCACATTTCTCCCAAACACCTCTCGCGCTGCTCCACGTACTACATCGCACCGAAGCCCGGCTTATGCATATAGCAGCGCCCGGCCTCGATCAGAATGATCCGCTTGCTACGCATTCGTCATTTCCCGACGGCTTATTCTGGCGTTGAGGCACCTTCTTCCGGCATTCATTACCGCATGATTTATGCGCAATTTTTTTAGCCGCTCTGTGGCTTCGCCTCTGCATGTTTATGTGGTCTTGGAGGCATAGGCTGCCCCATTTTTTTCAAAGAAGCTTTCCGCTATGACCCTTCGTGAAGAGAAATGATAATCTAGGTTTCCATAGGCCTACTTTAGACATTCGCATCGTCACGACAGCATGCTCGCAGCCGCGTTTCTTTGCTGGGCCCGGTACGCATGCTGCCTCGTATAGTTTTGAACCTTATAGCTTACTGACTTGAAAGCTATGAGTTGTACTGTGCAGTTGGAATGGCATCATGCATCTTGATACGATGTTATGAAAAAAGCCCGGAATATCGTGGTAGCGAATAGTCTGTTCTGAATACTGACGTTGTGAAGTTTTGCAGCTCCCTTAGGTTTCCTTACCCTGTTCTATTAAAACCCCGTCGTAAATTTTTCATGCTGGGTGGCGGCAATATTCGAGCTTCGCACGACGCTATCTTAATCACTGTTGAGAGCAGAAAGTTCGGGCGAGTTGGTTTATGAGCATGGTTCGTCTTTACTCGCTTCTTCCACCACATAATTCGCAGCTGGTTTCGGCGCATTCGCCTAATCCCGGAAGAACGCGTGTCTCAGGCGTGCTTGCGGGACGGACTCCGCTTGCCGGCTTAAGTTGTGAAGGACGCGAGGCTTACCAAGTTCATGATGCGAAAGCCGCCCTCAGTCAAGTTCCTGTTGTGTTTTTCATTTTTCGTCATCTTGGTTTTTTTATTTTGTTGAAAGGAGCGCAAGTTCTCCTGCACTTGCGACTAGCCACATCAAATGGCCCGGCTACCTTTAGATATATACTGCAGTGCTCTTCCCGGCGTCTTCCACGTAACACGCTTTTCAAGAAAGAGAAGCTAGGGGCCAGCTTTCACTATCCACGCTGTTTGCAAGAAACTGCAAAGCATTTAGGGGCCTTTCTTGTTTCCTCTCCATGGCGCATCTCTGAAAAAGCTGCGTTTTTTTCTGGAACGAACGAAGGTTACCGACGCAGCTCCTTCACCGAGGCATACATGTTATAAGTACCAGCGGAAAACCTTAACGACGCATTTTTCTTTTTCCCCGTCAAAGCAAAAATGAAACGTGTTAGACTCGCGTTCGGGCCATATTATTTTTTTCTTGGTGTCCCTTCCTGCGGGCTCGACAGGATCCCGCCATCTTGCTCCTTATAACGCGATTTCTTTAGAAGGTTCCTTCCGCCTTTCGAAACATCGCCGAGAAGAGGGCGACTGTCAACGCAGAGAGCAGCGTCTGATTCTTATTTCTTTCCTCTCTGTTTAGTTTGTTACGCTGTGGTATTCGCAGAGTCAATAGGAGGAAGAACGTAGCATCCTCTGGTTTTTCAGCCTGAAGATTACGCATCAGTTTTATTCTTTATTTTTGTCAAAAATCTCCGTTGCAAAAGCCCTTTCAAGGCTTTCCACTTTCTTTCACAGCTTAAGTAACAACTTAAATGAGGACAGAGACAAGCGTATATTTTGCAAGGCTTACGAGCACGAGAGAGAAAATAAAGTTCGGTTTTATTTCATTTAATTTGATTTGATCTGACTTCACTTATTGTTGATTGTGAGCGTACGGAGCTGTGCACTTTGGGCAGGGTTGTATACTTTGTTTTCCGCCCCGTAATGCAGCTTATAGCGACTATGGCGTTCTATTACTGAGCTCGAGGCGCCTACTCGTACTGCCGCATCAGCAGCCAAGCTTCGACGTGGGAAGTAGCAAATGCGCCTATCCTGTACTCAGATTCTGAAACGCATTCAGGAACGGCAGGTTGCCTGGCTTGATGATGATTGTAAATTCTTATGGCACAAGGGTATCCCAAAGAGTGCTATGGCACAAGGTGATTTCGCCTTCTCAAGGTAGGGTCAAAGACCCATTTCCCGAGCATTTCATCCTAAAGAATCCGCGCATCAGGCCAGGGGAAAGCTTGTACCCATTATACCACTGGTGGACGCCCGGTGGCACTGGGGATCGAACCCCGCACCTCCCGCATGCGAGGCGGATGCTCGAACCACTAGGCCACCCCTGCGGTCAGGTTGCCTGAGTTCCAAAGTTCTTCACGACGGCGGTTTCCTTCCCATTAAAAAAAATTTCAGTTCAATTGCATAATTATTGTTTGCTTTTTTTCTTCGTGAACCTTAAATACATGTTGCTTAAAATTTCGAATTTCGCTGAACAGCTTTCGGACGACGGTATCGCTAAGTATGATTTTGCTGCAAAGCTCTAAACTCGGCGGGGACTGACATAGTATACGACAATTGAAATATCAGTGGGTCCTGTCCATGTAAAAAAAATATGGCTGACGATTACGCTTCTCAGTAATGCAATTTTTGAGCGCAGCATCTGCTGTATTTCGACTATAGGCGACCGCAGATCGAATACGCAGTACCTAACTGAGGCGGACATGGGTTTAGGCTTCGACAGCGCGCACAGCATCTCCTCGGGGAATCCTCACTGAAAACGTTCGCAAACGACATTACAGCGTTAGTCACGTGACAATGACGCAAGGAAGGATGGCAACTTAGGCCAATGTCATTCGTCGGAAATGACACTAAATTTTCCGCCTGACAGGGGCTATGGGAACCTGCACTCCATTCGACGACGAAAACCGGCTGCCGTCAGCTGCTTGGGCCACTGCAAACGCAAGAGCACATTCTGAACGATTATAGAGGCTCGCGTTTGGTTGATGGCGTTCATTTCCTAGCTCCTCTCGGCGCAGTCCAGATAGCTGGAACACGGCACGTATGGCTTCGGCAGAGCGCGGAAGCTCATGCCAATCAGCGCGTGAAGGTGGTGTGGAAAAGCACTACACGAGTGAACCAAAAGCTGCCTGCTCCTCTCGCTAGGCTGTGTGTTACGGCGCGTCAGTCGGCATGGCAAAATTCAGCGCAGCTTGCCTATTGCAGTTGCTTGGAATTCAGTGGGTTGTGAAGCGCAATTCAGTGCCTTTTTCAACGCCTTCCCTTTTCTCCTCCCCATCACTTAAATTTCGAGCGATTGATCATAAATCGCTCGTATAGCTGCTCACGTAACACATCACATTTGCTCTTGCGCTGCACCATTTAACGCAAATCGTCACGCATTACTGTTTAAGTGAAAACGGTCACAAACGTACGCTTATTAAAAAGGCGCGGCAAAATAATTACAATTATGAGTGAAAACAGTCACGAAAGGGAGAAGAATGTTTCGGCGTATGCTAATTAAAAGGGTGCGACAAAATGCTGCCGCAACGGCCGGCATAGCTGTCCTTCAACATTATAATTACGATAAGGAGACCGTTCAGACTGACTCAGGGGGAGGGGGGGGGGGAGCTGGCCGTGGCGCCGAAAAAAGTATAGGCGCCGCAGCTCCCGCCAAGCTGCATCTCCCTCACCCGGGCTTCTCTCGAACCATCTCAATCCGTAGGTCCGCGCGTACCGCTTCTCCAGGGTCGCAGGATGAGGAATACCTGGGCCGTGAGCTGAGACGAACTAGTGAGAGGCCGAGTCTTCGAGCGTGCTCGATACCGATCTTGTAGCGGGCTGACGACGACGGTGAAGAGATGCGCCACGAGTCGACGAGGATCCCTCACTCGATCTGCTGGCAACTACTCAAGGGGAACTCTAGTTTGGGTGGTTGGTAAATGATTCACAAAGAAAACGGCGTGAAATACGGGGACAAAAGAGAAACAAACACGACAGGACCAGCGCCAACCAGTTTCCTTTTCAAGCAGTACGAAACGACTCGGGACTGGCACGTAGCCACAGCGATGATGGTGATACATACAATGGCAGGTTCGATGCGAGAGCTTAGAAAAAGTAAAGGGCCCATTGTAGAAGAAATATGTTCAAGGAGAACTCTAGTGTGGGCTAGTTAGTACTGCTTGAAAAGGAAACTCGTTGGTGCTGGTCCTGTAGTGTTTGTTTCTCTTTTGTCCCCTTATTTCGCGAGGTTTTTTTTTTGTGAATCATGAACCAACTAGCTGAACTAGAGTTCTCCTTGAATATAATTCTTCTACAATGGGTCCTTTACTTTTTCGAAGCTCTCGCATCGAACCTGCCATTTTATGTGTCAACCTCATCGCTGTGGCTACGTGCCAGTCCCGAGTCGTTTCGTACTGCTTGAAAAGGAAATTGGCAGCTATCCAGGCTGCTGGTATACGTCTCCCTGTAAATAACTGCAAGTATGTTCTTCCCCGCTGCAATATTTTCCTTCTTTTCTTCTTTTTACCGTGGGTCGCCGCCGCGTGACCTGTCTTCACGGCTGAAGCATGGTAACTAGCGCTAAAAACACATGGAACAGCGAAAAGATACCAGAAGGACACGCGCTGGACATCAAAGCACAATAGTTTAAAAGAACTTCTATTTGGGATAGATGGTTCATTTCGATCCAGAAAGGCAAAACAGTAGCGCCGAAAAAACACACAGACACAGTAGAAGAACGACGTAGGACGAGACGTCGTTCTTCTACTGTGTCTGTGTGTTTTTTCGGCGCTACTGCTTTGCCTTTCTGGATCAAAGCACAAATTAGCCCGTCTCTATTCTTTAATCATGCTGCCTTCACGCTACCGCTTTCCTCCTGGCGCTCTTTTTCTTTATCGCCGACTTTCGCCCCTCCTTTCTGATCTGCGTTGGCTGTCTTTGATCCCCCGATGCGCTCGTTCTTCCGGTTACACCCAGGCACCACGCCGTTCAAAGGAGGAACAGGCGCCCAAGAGCTGCGCTCTAAAAAAACACGTTTCTGTAGAATAAACGCATCTAACAAAAGCAGAACTCAACGTAGGCGCTGTCGTAGCCGCTATGTTATTCGCACGCTGTACACGTGTGCGACATAAAGTATAGTGTGGCAGTTGGGACCTTTCATGTCTCGTTCCTTTTTTTTTACCTTCTTGGTATTTTCTTTTTTCTCTCAGGCAGAGCGGGTTCTGTACGCCCGCTGACGGTTTCACACTTATGGCCCAGCAGAACTCACGATAATTTTGTGTCCTCACTAGTGGTACTAAATACAGAATTTGACACAAAAAAACTGTGCTACTTTTACTACCGGCGGTATGTCGAAGACGCCCACGATTTGGCTTCCACTGTTGCGACTTTTCGCTTTATGACCTGAGTACAAATACACGGACACCCTGTTTCACATCTTGCTTTTCTTATTACGTCTGCGTCCTTGCCGCCTCCGCACTTTTGGATCTGTAGTGGGTTGTAAATGCGATCAGAGCAGGCGTCTGTTGACTCAGGGCGTAAAAATAGGGTAAGGAAAATAGCGCGATAGCGATGCCACCGCCGTTTTACGTTCAGCTAAAAATGCATTCTCTACCGACGATCTGCCGTGTTTTTTACGGTTGGGAGCAGCCAGCGCCACCTACGTCTATTGAACGTGTGTTTATGGCATGCCATGGGTTGGCGTTTACCGGATCCCATGTGCGCAATAATTTACGAAGTCTGCAGGTTATTTGTTTTTACCGCTTTTAGCTTTGGCGCACATTAGAAGCACATTTGGATGCAGAAGATGTTTCCAGGGACGCAGTTTCGCTACAGGGTCTGGCAAGCATTTCTTTTGTAGCGATAGCTACATTACGGTAGCATTTCGAGCCTTCAGCGTGGCGGCGCCGCCACGCTGTCACGTGGTTGGTCACGTGGTGTGGAGCAGCTGCCGGCGGCACGGCGCCGTGGCTGATCACGTGGTTCGTCACGTGGTTGATCACGTGACCAGCCACGTGGTGCGGAGCAGCTGCTGCTGCCGGCGGCGCGGCGGGCCGGCGAAACCGAGCTGCCACAGCTGTGCGCATGCGCCGTGTCAAGTGGGACGAAGTTAAAGAAGGAACGCCCAGCGAAACGGAGCGCCGAAAGACTGACTTTGCAGTTAAACTGAGCAAGTCCCACTCCGCAAGCTGTAGCTATCGCGTCACTCCAGGTTTAACCATGAAGAGCTACACCACCGCCATTTTTTTTAACTGCCGCTCGAAAACTGCCAAATTTGCCTGATTAGGTAATTGACTGTATGCGCTTGCGCGTAGTAGCGTAGTAGCGGAGCAGGAGCGGCAGAAAGTTAGATGGGCAGATGAGATTAAGAAGTTTGCGGGAATACGCCAGGCGCAGCTGGCAAAAAACATAGTTGGAGATACATGGGAGAGGCCTTTGCCCTGCAGTGAGCGCAGTCAGGTTGTTGATATTGATGTTGGTGATGATATATCACCGTTGGTATGAAGAAATATTGAAAATACAGCAACGTAAGGCTATATTCATGAAGTTTCTTGGTTGTTGCAAGCTGGAAACAACAAGAAAGATTACAAGGGAGCGAGTTGCGTTAACGGGAGATGTAGCCGTGTCTGCTAGAATGGAAAGTTGGGACGACAGTTTGAGTTGGTGATGAAATGCGCCATTCATTAACGCTTCAAAGAGCTGAAGGACAGAATATGAGTACTAAATACAGACGCTATAACGTCTGGCCATGGTATCTGAGTGTGCATATATATATATATACATATAGCATCCAGTCTTGTGCATTTGTATTCTAATATTCTTCTACGGAAAGGGCTAACAGCTGCGTCTCCAACAAGCTCGAATTGTCTAGTGTCGCTAATAGAAGCAGCGTATCTACTAACGGAAGGAGTAGTTGTGCAGGGTGCCCGGTTAGCTCTAGTATTAGATTTCTGAGTGAAGTGTGATTCTCTGTCTCTTTCTGGCTACGTTGACGTTTGTCCGGCCGGCAGCACATTACGCATTTATCGCCGAGAAAAGTAGGCTTATAAATCTTCCCGCCGATGCATTGAAATCGTAACGTCGCTGCCGAAAAGAACGGATTAGCACCGTTTTGACGGAAACCGTTTTGAAGCGGTGGAATCCGCACCTAAAAAAATCAATCTCGAGGGAAAACGTTCCACTTGCGAAATCGGCAAGTGATGGCGACAGCTGCACATCACTTGTTATTTTCTAGCTTATAACAGTCTGCTTTTGGTTAGAGGGGTCTATTTGGGATTAGAACGTTTCTAGTCCATCGACGCAGTCCATATTCTACTTGTTCGCAGTATCCCTGTATGCGACTTTTGTCTGGCGTCGCTTATGGAAGCAGCGTGTCCGTTGACAGAGAGGTTTGATGCTCGTCAAAACCCAAGCGATCTAACGCGTTTCAAAGCGACAGGCATGCGGTCACTGCGCCACTAGCGGTGGTCGCCTACAAAACCATGGGATCATATGAACGCATGATGTTAAATAATCGTTGCACCCTGCGCATTATGCATATGCTCTCGCACATATCATCATCAACATCACCATCATCATTATTATCATCGCAATCTTCATCGTCATTGCCATCATAATCAACAGCGCATGTCCAAAAAAATTGACATTGCAGTATTAACTTGATAGCGTTAAACCTCCCATTGTTCCGAAATCCCGGCATCGTCGGCGGCGTTGTGAGCAAAAAATAGGGTGGCCCAGGTGGCCACCCCCCGGAGAAGCAATCTAGGTGGGCCACCTAGGTCACGTGACCGTGTGGCGTCGTCACAACCTGCGCACCGGATAGTGATCACACTGGAAAACGTGGCAGGCGGCAGTTAAATTAATGATTGGTTGCTCAGGAAGAGCAATTGAGGTCGCACAAACCCCACCGGTGGCAGCACCTGCCATCGCAGGGCAGTGGTACATCCCTTAACCGTGGCACCACTGCGCTAGGAGTGGCATGAGGGCTCCAAGGAACCTATGAATGCATGGTTGAGAATGAAAGATTACGCATATATAGGCATGAACTTATTAACGCTATCGCGTCATACCCTTAAGGCGGAGTTTAAGCGTGCCCTCTAATTTTTATGGGACGTTCCTCGATGGTGTCTAGCAAGGATTCAGGAAGTTAGGGCTCAGCACCATTCTTCACGCCGGTTTCCCTGACTAGAAAGACAGAAAAAAAGTGGCAAAAACGGCTCTGAAAGGCTCTCCCAGTGCAATGCCGTGGTCAAGCACACAATGTGGGTCCGGAGTAGAGGAAGTGTGAAGAGATAAATCTCGCTCGAACGCACTACCAAAAACCGCCGAAAAGGAGCAACAATTTGGCATATGGTGTGTGCCCATTATTTTAATAAACGTTATCGCGATTATTTCCGCTAAGTTGCTTAAAACGTCTGTTAATAAGGCTTCAATATCACACGCTCTCTTATAAATACTATGCTATTCGCTGCGGATGGAAGGAGAGGGAAGACGTTGCCTAGGTGCCGACGTTACGTACATAGCTACCATTCATCATACAAGCAGCGCGCGGGCTCATTCGCTTTCTTACAGGGCCTCCTTTTCTCTTTTTGGTACACACACGCACAACCTAACACACACACACACACACACACACACACACACACACACACACACACACACACACACACACACACACACACACACACACACACACACACACACACACACACACACACACACACACACACACACACACACACACACACACACACACACACACACACACACATATATATATATATATATATAAGGTGCATAGGTATAGAAACATTCCTCCTATGCACCTTGCTCTTGGTGCATATATATATATATATATATATATATATATATATATATATATATATATATATATATATATATATATATATATACACTCGAAAAAGGCTGGTCCTCCAGCCGAAACGTCGTGAATTAAATCCTGTTATGTTTCTTCAATTTTTGGCGATTTTATATTATGCACGCACACACACACACACACACACACACACACACACACACACACACACACACACACACACACACACACACACACACACACACACACACACACACACACACACATATATATATATATATATATATATATATATATATATATATATATATATATATATTCAGGGCAAACAGTCGTTGTCCGGTTTCCTCGCATTTTAGCGTGGCTTGACAGAGCTCCCCTCTGCTCCACCAGCGCTGCCATCGCAGCCACAGTAGAAGGTAATCAATGCGATGCTGCTGGCTACCGCCTGCCTGCCTTCGGAGTGACACAAAGGCAGAAGGGGCAGGAGTGACAGATGGAGAAAGAGAGAGGGCACGCGAAAAACCGCGAATTGAGCAAGACAGCCTGTCGCCACGAAACGCTTCCATGCTTCAGGACGGGGCCCCGGCGCGCCTTCGATTAGGGCTTTCTTTTCACCTGTCGCTCCCTCTGCGTGTTCTATATGCAGTAGCAGCAACGTTAAAAGAACCTGGCTTTTCCGGGCATTGTCGGTGAGCTTGTGCGGTTGAAGTCGATCCGTATCCCTGTGTTTCGTGTCTGCTGTCAAGCTCATCAGCGTTCTGTGCTGTCGCACGCCACGGACCGAACCCTCTCGAGACCTCTTTATGCGGCACTGCACAGTCCTGATGACCGGAAGCAGTCCTTGTCAGTGATATCTTTCTCCGTCTTTTTTGCGTATTGCTTCGCTCTGTGAAAGAAGTTGGCTCGGTTCCTAATCTCAACCGCAGGGCAATGGGGAGGGATGGTGCCCAGCTCTGGGCATTGCACGATCAGCTTGCGGTTCGCTTTTGCGAGCAGCCCGCCCGTGCCGAACAGCTGAGTGTCAGCGTCGCGTTGCGATAACGGACAGTGAACGCGGTACTGCGACACGGAGCACGCGAAAGCTCGAGGGTGCTGTCGGACGCGTTTACACCGCGAATAGCCCTTATAAAAATGGTCTATAGACAGTCTGTAGAAATCTTATAGACTCTATTGCCTTCCTATAGATATTTCTCTTTGTCTATTCCTAATCTATAGGCTGTTTAGAGATAAAAGTCTACTAAAAGTGTATGGCCATAAATCTATAGATCGTCTATAGGCTATCAACAGTGTTTGTATTGCCTATAGACTTTTCTCTACGGTTTGCTATAGACTCTAAAGTCTGTAGGCTTTATAGACTGAAGTGTATGGACAGTCTATAGACGGTCTGAAGAAATTTTTGTCCCAAACTGAATGCGATGTACAGCTTGAATTATTTTATCGCTATCTCTTACATTAAGACGTTTCTTCGAAAGCCTCTGTATTTTTCTCCGAACACTTCACGGTCGCTACAGTGATCGGCCTGAGCCAAACTTAGTGGACTAGTGTATGCAAATGGTTCACTTGTCATTTACATTTTAGCTTTTCTACAAAAGTGATCACCACATACCACTGGATTCTGGTAAGGATTATATATATAACGAAATTGTCACGGACTACAGAAGAAAAAATCCTTTTAATAAGCAGGAATCTGTACTAAGAAAAGAAAAATCCTGTTAGAAAAGCAGACCTGTCCGAATTTAGTGCAGAAAATGTTTCACTTGTATAGAATGCCAGTGGGTAGAAGGAGAGCTTTTCTCTTTTTTTTTCTCAGCATTTTTGAAGGATAGCGAGGCTGAATCTAGATAATGAGGAGTTCAAGAAACCGCAATTCAGCAGCGCTGAAGTGAAAATAAAAAAAATGCGGAGTCATATCATAACATTGCGGACTGTTTCTAGCGCTCCTGAAGGAAACAGTGCCGGTTGCGCAAGTATCATTGTTGCGTTGCTGCAGCTAGACGCACGTACTGTCAAAAGCGTTGAGCCCAGGGAAGGGCTTGCTTTAAAGCCCTATAGTTGGGCTCTAGTAGCTTCCATGGAAGCTCTAATCCTTGAAGGTGTGAGGACAAATCTTTTTCTCATGTTGGACAGGTCTGAAACGCTGGGAACGCATAAAGAGCCCCCTGGGACCTAAACTTCTGACAATCGTTACACACAAAATACCCAAAAACCATCTTGAAGACCAGCGTGAGCACATAACTACTGCCAACGATTCTGTACAAACTCGCTTTTTGTTCTGAAACATCAGCTTTGCGCGAGACACCCTCGTTTGTTGAGGACACCGGTGGCAATCACCCTGACGAAAGAAGAACGTCGTTCCTGGCTCCGATTTCATGGTAGACTTCTGCGGCAGAGTGGACGCATGCGCCAGCAAAACAGCGTGACGTGTCATCTACCAGTAGAGTAGCCACCACTCTGAGAGATAACAATAGTAATAATTGGTTTTTGGGGAAAGGAAATGGCGCAGTATCTGTCTCATATATCGTTGGACACCTGAACCGCGTCGTAAGGGAAGGGATAAAGGAGGGAGTGAAAGAAGAAACGAAGAGAGAGGTGCCGTAGTGGAGGGCTCCGGAATAATTTCGACCACCCGGGGATCTTTAACGTGCACTGACATCTCCCAGCACACGGGCGCCTCAGCGTTGTGCCTCCATAAAAACGCCGCCGCCGCGGTCGGGTTCGAACCCGGGAACTCCGGATCAGTAGCCGAGCGCCCTAACCACTGACCCACCGCGGCGGGTCCAATCTGAGAGAAAAAATAAAAACAAGATATGTGGCCTGCAACGGCAATGATGCCCCGAGGGTAATGATGCCATGAAAGTGGCCTCATTAGGGCGATTGCTCGCAGATGTTTTCTGTTCGTTTGGGCAAATGGGTACAGCTTACCACGGCGACTCCCTACAGGCCAGCCACACGTGGAGGTCGTAGTGGCGCCACTGCAAGGCATGCATAGTTAACTTGGTCTCAAGCACCGTGCCAGTACGAGACCAAACCAACAGCACTCAAACGGCCATTACCTGAACGAGTCGCGCAGTCGCATCAGAAGAAGCATCGGGTTCTCAGAGGCAATTGCCGATCATCGAAAGTCGTTCCTGCGACTACGCCCAAGGTGGCACAGGAAAATGGGAAAACTCAGCGAGCTGCGTGCCGAGGGAATAGGAGGGAAATAGCAGGATGATGGTGATTACTCAGTACTAACAAAATATCTTTATTAGTGTCTAAGGCTGACAACAGATATGCGAAGAGTCATAAAGAACAAAAAAAAACGTGATTGGCTGTCAAGAATGTTTCACGCTGTATATTTGGCAAGTGGAGTTTGTCAATCGAGCACAGCAACGCACACAACACATGATTGTTAGATGTAGGGTTTACAACATGCACCGTACTGTTCTCGTTTGGTTTATTTATTATTAGCTGGATTGCCCATAATTTTATCTCTGAAGTTGTCATTGAGTTATCTGCATTTGCCGGCTTGCCACAACGCTAACGGACAGAGCAAAGTGGAACATAACAAAAGTGCTGTCACCTGACAGTCTTCTTTCATTCAGATACACTGAATAAATAACACGCAGAATATACAAAACAAGTAACAGAGAGCAGGATGCGGCCGTAGGTGAGGAGCTGCAAAAGGCGAACCACCAGTCTGCCTCTTTACTTCTTCTTCAGTCAACTAGTTTATATTAAAAAGTATTGAAAAGTCCATTGATAGGCAGCACTGATGTATTCTCCTTCTTTGATCCGTTCTCCCTGTGAGTGTACTAATTCTTCGCCGACTTCTTCAGTGTCTCAGTGTTTCTGCCTGTCGGCGTCAGACGCCAGCGTTTCACTTATGCTGTGCAGTGTCGAACATTACCCTCGCCTGATCACTGACGCTGTGTATAATCTGAAGAAATATGCCCCATAGCGATATTGATTCATTGGCTAAGAAACGAGCGGTTATGCCATAATACAAGGTATGCACATTCGAAAAATAAAAATTGGAGATCTTATGTAGTTACGACGCAAGTTGAACTCCGAGAGATACAAGGGCAGTTGGAAAAGAGCAGACAGTTTCAGTACAGTGAGTTTTGAGAGCTTCTTTTGTATCGGTCCCATTTACCCTCATTGTTTTCTTTATCGGCAGGTACGATTTTTTTTTTCTCATGCATATTGTGACTCATGCATCAGGAAGAGGTCTTTTGTATGTGAAAGGCCAAATGTGACGTCAAACTCATCGTTGCGTAGGTTCTCTCCACCTCAATAACTCATTGTCCCACACGAAAATCACCTCCGGAAGCCTAAAGCTGTCATTGTAATGACTTCATTTGTTTCGTTACGAGCACCTCCGGACTATTGTTGTGTGCGGTAGAGCGAACTCAGGAGCACGGGCGAATTAAAGTGCGCGCTAAATGAATTAAAGCTCAGCTCTCAGGCTAACCTACCAGATGAAGCCCAAAAAAGAAGGCCCGTACTGCTGTTGCAGGTTCAAATATCGCGGGTGGTAGTGTGCGAAATCTCAGCCACCGCCATAGAGCGCCAAGCATTGTATAAGAAACGCCAGCAACCATGGTTCGGCAAGGGTGTTATTACTGCAGCTAAATGTTTTCCACCACCAGTATTGGGTATGGTGCCGATAGCTTTAACAATTGAACGGACAGGATCGTGTACGCGCCCTTTGTAACTTACAGAGGCTCTCACAAACTGATATTCCAGCAGCAACAACATTAGGCGCCTTTTTTTTTCTAAAGTGTATTTTTTCTTAATGTAGTATGAGCTCGCAGAGCATTTTTAGAGTCTTCTATTTTTTTTTTTTATATGGCACCTCTTATCGTGGTCTACCTCATTAAATCCACGGGCCAACATCGCCCTTGGCTCCGTCTCTCACGACTGCTTTATGATTGGACGCATGGCACTTTAAACAGCTTTCTCTTCGTGACCGGGACCTCTTCTTCTTTCCACTTCCAGAAACCCCGGGAGTGGCCCCGCTGCTTCCGGGCCCTCTTTTTTTCGTTTCTGCACGCCCGCGCTGTAGATTTAATTTCCGCTATTCCCAACTTCCGGCCTTCTCGGGGCTGGCTCTCGCCTCCACACTTCAGCGTATAGGTCGGGAGGTAGTGAGCGGCTCATCATCTCCCTTACGGAGAGACACTATTTATTTATCTTCTCTCTCCCTCCCCTCAATGGAAGTGTTTTCACAGCGCTTGCGACGGCACCGGTCGATTCGTGCGTTAACGCGCTAGCACTCTGCCTATTTACTTGCCATCTTGGGCCTGGATCGAGCCTGCCACACAGCCGCGTCGCTATGGGGGCTTCGTGGCTTGAGCTGGGCAGTCATTCCGACCTGCTTTAGTGGCCAGTTTTCTAACTTAGGTCCTGGAATGCCACATGAAAACGCACGTGCACGAAGTGACATGTGCTCTTTTTCAGCCGGCCTATACAGTGCACACTCCCTCGAGAGCTTTAGTAATAGACGAGGCTTATGGCACGATTGCAAGCGTACAGTTGGATAAGTAACATAGATATGTACCCGTAGCAGATCATCCAGTTCCAGACATATAAAGCGTTGAATCTTCATTTTTTCACTCCTAAAGGTGCCCGGTGGGTTCTATAGTGCTCTCAGCGAGCGCTGGTGCAGATTACTGGCGCAAAGCTTTGTTAGCCGCCGCGGTGGCTCAGTGCTTGTGGTGCTCGGCGGCTGACCTGAAAGATGCGGGCTCGATCCTGGTCGCGGCGGTCGCATTTCTATGGGGCGAAGTGCTAGAGCCCTGTGTACCGTGTTATGTGCACGTTAAAGAACCCCAGGTGGTCAAAATTATACGGAGCCCTCCACTACTGCGGCTGTCATAGCCTGAGCCGCTTTGGAACGTTAAACCCCACAAACCGAACCAAAGCTGCCTGGCGGCTTTGTTAGCCGCCACGGTGGCTCAGTGCTTATGGTGCTCGGCGGCTGACCTGAAAGACGCGGGCTCGATCCTGGTCGCGACGGTCGCATATTCTATAGGGGCGATGTGCTAGAGCCCTGTGTATCGTGTTATGTGCACGTTAAAAAACCCCAGGTGGTCAAAACTATCCGGAGCCCTTCACTACTGCGCCCGTCATAGCCTGAGCAGCTTTGGAACGTTAACCCCACAAACCAAACCAAAGCTGCCTGGCTTAACCAAGCCAGGCAGATTTAGCGACCCGCCTCGCGACTCCAGGCTCATCATTGCCTCGGCTCCTTCATTTGGACAACTTCGCCCTCCTTTCATCAAGAAAGGAACTCCACCGGCGCCGCCCACGTGCTCTCACCCCTCCGTGTGCGGTAACCCTCCCCCGCGGTCTTACCCGTGCAGAGGAGGTTGCGCTTAGGAGGATCCGGGTCGGGGTTGCCCTCACACCAGCCATCCCTCGGAAGTAGCCTCAGTGCCGAGAATTGTTTCCTCGGCCAGGGTGTCCGATATGTCAACACGAGGACATTGAGGCCGACATTCATCACTTACTGTGGGACTGCCCAGCTCTCAAGCCTACAAAGATACGGCACCTGAAGGCAGAGGGTCTTTCACCACGCAACCCTGCTTCATATATTGCCTGGACTCAGGGACCGTACCATTGTTCTCTACTGGACTTCATCAAATCAGCTAGCCTTTTTCCATTATATTAATCACTACTACATCTTTCATCACACCTTCGCCCATCATTGATGCCCTGGGGCAATAAATCTCGCTTAAAAAAAAAAACCAAAGTTTTGTTGATATTTATTTTTCATGTTCGCGACCAGAGCGCTCTCGAACAATCATAAATGACGTGTGTCCATTTCTGTGAAGCTCGAGATTATAGCAGGTGGCGACTGATTGTGACGGTAGGCACAATCCTAGGCAACAATCAGGCTGGCGCAAAATTCACACTGCTTACTGGGCGAACTTTGGCGCACAAAGCGCGGGAAATTCATCGGTGGCGGCGATAGCAGGAAGCGCGCTCGGCGGATGCAGGTTGAAATGCCCATCGATCTCGGCAGCGCTCAATTGAAAGGTGGAGACGCATATTCGAAATCAGGCGCCTGTAAAATTCCGGCAACATTCTCGAATATTGGAAAAATGGTCACACGCAATTAGGTTTATCCCAGAGAGCTCTGGTTGCCACCAAGTATCAAAGCGAACATGAAATTCAGCAGTTGCCAATGTTTGTGGGACTTTTTTCGTACTACTGAACGAGTCGCATGCGTAAGAATGCGGGCTCTTTCTTTATATTGACGTCGCAAGAATGAGCTCCGTACTTCATATGCATTGGGGTCAGTACAAAGAAGAAAGCCCCACCGAGGTGGGTTGGTGTCAATGGCGTTCGGCTGCTGAGCCCTGGGCCGCGAGATGCAATCCCCACCCTGGCGGCCTGCGTTTAAGAGGATTCAAAACGTAAAAACTACCGTGTACCATGTGATATCCGGGAACGTTAAAGCCCCGTGGAGCGGAAATCAATCAGGAGTCCTTAACTACAGCGGCTCTCAAATTCCCCTTGCGCAGCCTTGAGGCGTCAAACTCCGAACCACCAGACAACTACAAAGAAGAACTTGCGAAGAGGCTCTTTTTCTTTCCCTGATTTTTGCTAACCAACTACGAGTACTTGAAAAAAAAAAAAGAATGAGTTCTTTCTTTCTTTTTCTGTAACCCCAAAATGTACACGATACGCACGCCAACACATAAACTGACTGTACAGAACTAGCCGATTACTGCCGGAAAAGCCTCCTTGGCGGCGCAGGTGTCCTTACGCCAGTAAGCCTACAGGCATGACTGCAAGACACGGGTCTCTGCTGCAGAGGTAGCTGCGCAGCACTGCTCACGATTTTACTCTACTCTGGCGCGCCCTGTTTACCGAACACGAGAGAACACAGCTAAGGGGTGCACTCCAAGTGATCACATGCGGCAAAGCATAGGCGGCTGCCTTTTTCCGCTCCTTGGCAGAGCACAATGTGCGGTTGCCTACGTGAACCGCATTCGATGACCGTTCCCTGCTTGCAAAGAAAGACGCTTGTGGCCTCCGTTTGCACGGCAGCTATACCTAACCGCGCCGCCGTTACTACGAGTTGTACCCCGCGGACGGAAGTACTTCGCTTGGATAGGCCTGGCTCCGCTGCACTGTCGCTACAAGATGCTACAACACGCGATTATTAGTGCAATGCTCCTCGAATTGCTTTGTCTCCCGATTGCTTGAACTAAAGCAGTCATGCTGTCCCAGCGAAGAGCGGGATAAAGGCTCGCAAACTGCATTTGCAAGAGCTTTGCTGCGTCCTCAAGCGTAGAAGACTTGCACAAGCTGTCCGTCGTCTCAAACAAGCCAGGGATAGTCTGAAGAGAACGCCTTAAAAGTTCTTTTCGGTATTGATTCTTTTCTCTCTCTTTGTGACTTCCAAATCACGTATGCATTTGATACCAGAGGTATTGTGATCCGCTGTAATCAGCTGTCTTCGTCACAGCCGATATCGACTAATGGCTGTGGAGGAAAATAATTAATTGCTAAAAAAACATCATACGTAGGCCCTATTTTTTTTTGCACAGCAATAAGTTCCGTCCATGTCAAAGAGCATGTTTGAAGAGTAGTTATTGCACTTTCCCAAGCTAGCGCACTTATTTTTTGTCCTATATGATCAGAAGACAATAATCTCACCGGTGTATTCATACCCCTAGCAGGAATCGTGCGGCCGCTTTCTTAGAACGGCTCCGAAATTCAATTCATCGATTTATAATTTCGCTGCTCCTCGTTCACGTCCCCGACTTTCTCTCTCTCTCTCTCTTCTTTTCTGTTCCAACTCGTTTTCGGGGAACACTTTTGATAGATCAGCAGTTTTACAGCCGTGGAGCCCTCAAGGAAAGAGGCAGCGTGCGAGGAAGTGATACGAAGTACGCACTCCTTGCTTCGACAAGTTAGCAAGCAGCGCTGGGGGACGCTGCTTCCGCGAATTCTTCCCGAATCGTTCGACTTGGCGCCGCCGTATCCACGACTCGCGCACTGCCTCATTTACTCACTCCCGTCTCTCTTTTTATTCCCTGCTCTCACGCCTGGTGGTGATGCAGCGGGTAAAGAATGGAGCGGGATTGCTGCTCCTGCAGCGACGGCTCAGCGCAGGGTCTACCGAGCCAACTGAATGTTTCAAACTCCCAGTCCTTACGACGAAAAAAAGAGACGAAGAAACGGCACAACGATTTCGGGAAACAATTTGCGCCTTGGATAACGGCCACCGTTGATTTCCTGCGCCGCTGAACAATCACAAAGCACCCGCCTGGGGCCCCGGCCGACACCCGCAAGAGAAATATATTCTTTTTTACCATTGCTAAGATGCGAGGGAATAAAATCGGCGACCTAGGAGCGGGCAGGGGGACTTTGCGTATAGGATTAATAAAGAAGCCGTCAAAGGCGGAGGCAATGACCGTCGCTCTGCGCGTGCGGGTCTTCCGCACCGCACTGCAATACATTTTGCGTTTTTGTCTAAATCTCTCCTCTTCCATTAAAGTCCTATTCTCCCTCCTCACCCTCTTTCGCGGGTGATCTTAAACACGCTTTAGCACAAACGGCCGAGGAAGCCGGGAGAACGGAATCCGTCGAGCAGTGGGCGCATGGCGGTCGGCGGTGGACGTGAAAGGAGAGCGCTCCGAACACGCGGAAATCGCGGCTGAAGTTTTTATGAGTGGTGCAGGAAGAAGGCAGGGAAAGCGGAGAACAGGGCCGATTTCCAGTGATGTTTATCGACCGCTCCTGCGACCGCCTTCAAATCCCGACTAGCATAACTTTTCTTTTCATCAAGTATACCTATCCATCTACCCTGTGCGATTTTCGTTTGCTCTTCCTTCTATTCTCACAGCGCTAAATTTCCAGAGGCAGCAGGAACAGTACGCGTGTCTTTTTGTATTGTGCGGAGCGTCAAGAAATTTACTGCCCCGCCGCCGATTTCTCGCGTTACACTCGGGCGGAGGAGGTTTAAATCTCCGCACTGAGTCACTGAACGCTTCTTGCCGTCTCTTCTTTATGGCCCAGCCGCTGCTGCTTCTATACACACGGCTCTACGAAGGCGCGTTGAACTTCTGCAGTTTGTCCAATAGCCTTCCACCGTTTGCGCTCGTCCTAATCCCCGAGCAGTTATTGTGCAATCGCGCGCACGCGCGCGCGCGGTGTACTGGCTTGAACCCCAGAGCCGAGAAAACACAACCATGCTGCGCCTAGCCGTACAAAGGCGTAGCATCCCGTCTCGTTTTACACAGCACCAACACCCAACAGCCCTACAGACGCTCCGGTCTTGTGTGCGTCGGACGCTGCAAATTATCCGCGCGCGCGACGGCGTCGGTTCGTCTTTCCATCTCTCGTCTGGTCACGCTGGATGCGGCCGTTACCCTCTGGTGCGTATGTTTGTTCAAGGCGCGTGTCATCTCAGCGTAGAGAAGGCAACGGTCACGGTGGTTAAGTGCCGACGTCCTGTGACGCCCTGTCGTCGACGAGCAGCCAAGGATTGTCGTCGCCTTTGCGGTTGCCGAACAAGCTAAATAAGAAATGAGAGAGACAGGAGAAAAGAAATGCAGGAAGAGTAACCGGTCATGATGCCCGATTGGCTACTCCACTCATGAAGAAGGTGGTAAAATGGGTGAGAGAAAGGTGAAAGAAGGAAAGCTTAGTTCATCCAGAAAATATAACTTTACCATTTTCCCGGGCTTGCCCTTTGTGGTCGATATAGAGAGAACGCCCGCAGCCGAATAAGTGAATATAAGAAGTGAGGCTGCTTTAGTCAGTGTTCACATTCGAGTACCTTCGGAGTCTGTATTTTTAGGCCTAATTGCTTAGGAAGCAATGCACTGTTATCACTGGTTAGCGTTCGCAGATATCTGTCTATTACCGTAAAGCACTAAACTAATACTTAGAGTTGAGCTAGGTGGTAAGAAAACAACAGCGCCGTTAGTCGAAATACGAAGCAGACGATGCATCGTCTGTTGACGCTCTTGTTTTCTAAGATCGCTAAGCACGTCAATCTTCCTAATGGACGTGTTGCTTGACATAGACAAC
Source organism: Amblyomma americanum (assembly GCF_052857255.1). Lineage (NCBI taxonomy): Eukaryota > Metazoa > Arthropoda > Arachnida > Ixodida > Ixodidae > Amblyomma > Amblyomma americanum. The sequence goes on along the minus strand of NC_135499.1, from coordinate 196,166,277 downwards.
CGCTGGAGTAAAGTATTAGTGACGGTAGCGGAAACAGTCGAATGCGCACAATCTCAGACGAGGTTAATGTGCCCGGGATGCCAACAGTTTATTTATTTATTTATTTATTTATTTATTTATTTATTTATTTATTTATTTATTTATTTATTTGCAAATACTGGAACACCGTGCAAGTGCTATAGCTGGAATGGGCTACATGGTATCTATTACAATATACACTTTTACGCACCAAGAGCACATGGCAACAATAAAATATCTACACAATACTATAACAATACTTCCGCATGTCACAACGACTCAGTTGCAGACACGAAATCAGAAAGCGGTAATGATTGTGTGGTGCCTCGTAAACCGTTCCAAAACTCCACAGTACGCGGAAAGAAGCTGTACTTGAAGGCGTTAGTACGTGCGAAAAATGGTTGGATATTAAGATTGTAATGGCTCATAATTGCATATGGCTGTGAAAACGAGATATGGTTACCATCTGAAAAGCAGCAAGCAGAATGCATTATAGAGAGGAGAAGCTTTAAGGAATTATGTTTCCAGCGGGATGACAGCGGCAATGACATGGTACAAGGAATGCTAAAAGAAAACTATAATAGGCCTTGCTTGGAGGGACTGGAAGAGAGCTTAGTTACTGTTGTCGATGGTTCAGGTGCGCTCAGTGCTCTCAGTTAATGCATCAAAATGTGCAACGTATATTTTAGCACTACGTGACTAGTGCGTCGAAAGAGGTGGCAGGCACATTCTGCACTCTCACGGCTGCAGAGTAGAAGAGGATGAAAAATGGCGCTGTTCGGAATAAAGACACTAAACGGACATTCCAAAGTTACGCAGCTCCCTTGAAGGCTTTAATGAATGTTTTATACCGATCCATTTTCTTCTGGCTTGCGAATTAGTCATGAATTATGAAAGTATGCAAATTGGAAAACGAGTTTTGGTTTTTCTTTCTTGCAGAGACAGACTATATACCTAAGAGCATAGTGACGCTTTGGCTGTGAGAGGGATATAAATTTCTCAAGAGAGAAAAGAATCAGTTTGGCTAGACGTTCAATAGAGCGTGTGTGGAAACTGTTAAATGGCCCGTGCATTTCAGGCAGCAACGATCATCCTAAGCTTTTTATTGTTTATTTCCAGCCTTTTTGCACTGTTGGCTTTGACGAAGAGAGAGGTTCGCCTAGCGGGGAGTCAGTGAAATCCTCTTTGATTCCGCGCACTCGACCACGACGCAGCAGGCTGCAGCTCCCGGGCGGTCGCGATTTCATTCTTTGTTTATTGTTTTTCTTTTTCAACTATGATCCTTAGAATGAAAATGCCATTTTCTTGCTCTTAAGTAGCCATTTCTTTTCTTTTAGACAAAACAATTTCGTCTTCTTGGAGGTCTTCGAAACCGATGCAGCACATTTCTCCTTCGGCTTGCCAGTGAGCGCAAAAAAAAAAGAAAAAGTTCTGGACGCAAAAAAAGCATTTTTCATTCCACTTTACTCAATTTCTCTCATCGTAAATGATCCAAAATGCGAAACGTACAAAAAGCGACTACTTCGCGTCTGCAGTTTATTCTTGCTGGTATGTTGAAACTTGACTTCACAGGACTGAAGTCGACGGAGTGTTCGCCGATTTCTCCGTAGATGTCTGAGCTGCATCCCCGCAGACTTGGGGAAAATCAGAAGTGAGGCGAATTACCGAGCCCATGGTGAAACGAAAAAAAAAAAGAGGGCACCTTAACTTCCAGAGCCCCTCCTTCCCGAAGTGAAAGCGCAGTCAGTATTCTCCGCCACAGTGCGCGCCCTGTTACTTTCGATTCGAGCTTCTGTTCAGCGCACACTTCGTCAGCGTTCGAGGCTAAATCGCATCTCGCTTCGTGCCTCGGTCGAAATTCCGACGTAGCGAGTGCCGCGTTTCGGTACAACTCGCATCTATTCGAACAACAAGGTGAATGGCGCAGGTTCGATTTTCTCCGGCCTGGACCTCTTACGACCAGAGTAGGCCCTGATAGTAGACGTCACTACGTCAGGCGGCGAGGAAGAATAAATAGCGTGCATGACTGATCGAGGTGAGTAGTGAAACCTGCCTTTAGTGTCTTGATCAAAATACCGGCGCGTTACCGAATGAGCCATAAGTTGGATTTGTTTCTTTTTCTTCAATAATACCACTGAATTTCCCTGAGGACCCCACTAAGAAGTATTAAATAAGGAAGAAATCCATAGAAGTGAACGGTAACGTAGCCACATGACGTTAGTTACGAAGGTCACTAGCTAACTTTTCAACAAATGCTGATAGACCTGTTATTGCGACGATTCTTTCGAAAAGACTGCACAAAAGCCTAGCGGCAAGTGGAAAGAAGGATACTGAGAAAGTAGCATCTTGGGCACATGTTCTTCAAACTTGAAGTTAGCGGTTTGTGCAATGAGATATGCGCGATGGTGGCGCCATGTATAGAACACTAATTTGGTTACAAAGGTGACTAGCTAAGTATTCAACAAATGATGATGGGCTGGTTATTAAGATGTTGTTCTCGAAAAGATGGCACCAGTTGCTAACGCCAAGTGCTTTGGGTTTGATTTTATGGAGTTTAGCGTTCCAAAAAAACTTAGGCAATAATGGAAGTCATTCTAGAGGGCTCCTGTCAATTTAAACCACCTGGAGTTCTTTAACGCACACTGACATCGTTCAGTACGCGGGCCTCAAGCAGTTCGCCTTCATCAAAATGTGACCGCCGTGGCCAAGATCGAACCTGCATCTTTCGGGTCAGCAGCCGAGCGCCATAACTAGTCAGTCACCGCGGCGATATAGCACCAGGTGGAAAGAAAGATGCTGAAATATTAGCATCTTGGGCACGTGGCCTAAAAGCTTGGTGCGAGCGGGCGGTGCAATGCTATACGTGTGATCGCGGCGCGTTGTAAAGAGCACTATAGAGCGATGAATAAAAGAACTTGCGGTGCAGGAAAACGGTGGCTACGCACCGATGAGCAGAGAAAAACCATTAATAAAAAGGTAGGACCTTAACGGAGGCATGGAAGGATTTTTTCTCCCCCGGAATTTTATTCGCCAATTTTATCGCGCTTGTTTTTGTGGATGTATGTGTCCGTTTTAAAAACTAGAGTGCATATAATAGAATCCAGTTTAATTGTTTCAGTAAAAATCTAGATCAGTCAAAATAAATAGAAATAGATTACACAACGCGCCCGTTTCAATATCTTGCATGTTGTCGCGTCTTCAGGATTCGTATAATACCATCGCGTCGACAACAATGGCATAGTGCTGCTCGGTTTGAGAAAGCACTGACACAGCAATCTCTGCGTGTGACTTGTCTTAGTGATTATCAGCGGCAGTGTCGTTTATTTGACTACGTAGGTAAGATTCTAAACTGCTTGCCAGCAAGGTGTCTATGAATTTGAGAAGAGATTAGTATTTTATTTTCAAATAGTAATTCAAATGGTCAGGTCCGGGTTGCTTGGTTGGCATGGCTGGCCCTTATATTATATAGAATGCTGGGCAACTTCTCTTGCACATGTTGTGTCTTTTTCCTTCCAAGCGGTGTTCAGCGCATACGTATGACTATACTAACGGTCTCATTCTTTTATCTGTTCTTATCCTTTCGGTGCGTTGTTAGCAAGACGTCCTCGTAACGACAGGCAATTACGAACAATCCCCGCTGAAACTTTTCTTTTTGTCAGTTGTAGCATCATACTCTTGCTGCTACAACCGGGACCATAAAGAAAGAGTGCTGGAGGTAGACGCGTGTAATCCATTTCATGCCAGGGAGGTCACCACCAGATTGGTGATTCTTGAAATCGACACACGTGACAGCATTTCCGCCATGTGTCCTCCAACACAGACAGCAGAAAAAAAAGTACTAGAGAAGCGTTGTCAGCACGTAATTATATCTTACGACATCTACGACGCCTAATCTGACCTACACCAGTCGCAAAATGACTTGTCTCTCCATTTATCCTGTATGCTCTTTGATCCAATGGCCAACAAGATCGATCAGGAACGATCACTCCTAGGTGCGCCGAAGTGCTCGATCACAGGAACATAAATATACCACACGTTTTCCAGCGTGAGCTCCTTTCCGGGCCTCTAACCTTCCTTTCCCACCATTTCTTTTATGGCTAGCTGTTAGGACGCAACTCTCACTAACGTAGAGGGCCGATTACATCGTTTCGGCAACTTTTTTTTTTTCACTTGAACCTACCTGTGCAGAGCAGTGCAGTTTTGTTGTACGCTTTCGAACGAAGTCTTGATGGCGCTTAGTGTTACCACTCAATCACAATCTTAGCAAATGCTTCAATAACTGACGTCAGCGTGAGTGTTGGCCAATAAACAACTGCGAAATATTGGCACTTACGACATTTGCGTATGAAGCATCCGTCACGATTGCAGTCGGAATGTACAGGAAGAAAGTTGCCAAGGCATCTTTCTATATTTACTTCAGAACGTGGGACGCGATATTTCCCGATTGCGTCAGCAGTGTGCCTCCGATTACCGTGGCATGACTGATCGGCTTAGCGGAGGAAGAACTGATTGAGTTTTGGAGCCGACTGTGGTGTTAGCGCTTCGACCGGAGGACAGATGCAAGAAGCAGAAAAACCACACGTGGAGGAAATCAGCTTCTTTGTCCAAGGCTGAATAATACCTTTTTTATCAGATCGCCCTGCTTCGAAGTGTAATATTCAAACCGCAAAATCAAACGACTATATTTATTAAGGCCTTCCATTTTTTTTGTACCTGCTGAAGATGAAGCAAGTACTATTCGTATACTGTTAGTATTTTCGGTAGCGGGTGCGTCCTATGGGAAAACTAAGCAAAACGACAGTGTCTGCGGATGATTAGATGAAGGCTGTGGCTCACACGGGACCAGCCTTAGCTTCCGGTATGACCACATTTGCTAGGAAATCATCTCGTTCGTAAAAGTTCGGTGCAGTGCATAGCAACTGGGTATACTGCGTTGTTCAAGGGTCTTTACGCCACGTTGCTCCTTTTTAGCCGTAAAGCGGACAACGCAGGGCACATCTAAAAGTATTTGAGAGAAAATTAACAGCGCTAAATGTAGGCAAACACAAGCAAGACAGACGCAGAGCAGGCGCTAAGCGCCTGTCCTGCGTTTGTTTTACTTGTGTTGGTGTAGCGCTGATATTTTCGGTCTCAAATAGTATGCACCATCCAGCCCAAATTGACGTTATTTTAAGCACATTTAAAGGTCGAAAGGTGATGAAAAGTGAGAACGAGGGCTCTGTTCACCTTACAAAAAATTGTAGGCTTGAGGGATCTTGTATGTACGCCACTACATGGTTGAAAATTTAACCAAGTGTCCTGAAGACTTTTGACAAAGAATGTGCGCTCTGAATCGCGCTGACTACAGGACTTACACGTCTCTATACGACTTAGGGTGACTTGGATAGTGATTCTCAATTTCCTACTGATACATTCCACTACTTGCACGCGAAAGGTCTTTATTTTGGTCACTTTTATCCTTCAATGGTTAGAAAAACCGTGGAGTTTTCCCCGCGTTTTCTTTCATATTTTTTTACATTATTCCTAGCTGTTAGTAAGGATTAATGAAGAATAAAGTACAGGCTATTGTCATGTGCAACTTGATGGTCATGTTTGTGTTTTTTCTTCTGCGCTTCACCATGAGTTTTAAGCTGGGGAGGAGAGGGCGGAGGAGGAACGAACGTTATTGAAAAGGTTATGGTTAAAATTCTTCTTGTCACTTGATAAAAAGGTCTAAAGAAAGGCTAGTTGATAAAGCGTAAGCATGACGGAAAAAAGCGCGTGGACATGGGACAAAAAAGCGACGACACACTCCTGGAGAGCCCCCAGTGGTCCAGGAGCACTCTGGCCTTCACATGTTGCTTAGCCCACTAGATAAGCCTCAACTGGTCGGTCGGGTTAGCAGAAAAGTTCGCAGCCATTGCCAATTGAGGCCACGTCTTAAATGAAAAAAGCCGTTAAGAATTCAGCTTCGAGTTTTTTTGTTTTTTTTTTCAAGTATCTAATCGTTAGCAAAAAAAAACGTGATATCTCAAAATTTCCTGAAAGCTCGTGAATAATTCCTTAGACCTGATTTTAAGCCAAAAGTCTCTTAAAAAATTAAAAATTCCCCGAAGTGAACTTCATTGCACCTCTGTAGCGTTCTTTCTGGCCAGCATGGGAATGCCTAAGCTTTTGATACCGACACCGGTTACGACACCGATGGCAACACGTTTATCTACCTTGTGGTCTGTCTGTTTTCGCGCCTGTAATCCAAAGATGTACCAACTTGCCCAGCAAGACGTTCTTTTCTGCTTATATCGGAGTAATTCCGGCACCTATCGTTCTGAAATAAAAGGCCGGCAGGAAGAAGATAAAGATCACAACACGCGCCACATCTCACGTGCGCCACGGAGCGCTGAGCCCCCGCGGGCTTGTGCTACGGCCAAGACGCATCACAGGCGACCGCCGACTTTAGAGGACTACTTCGCCGACTCCGAGATGGCTAGCGAAAGCGACGACAGCCGCCACAGCGATGACCAGGGACCCCCGCAAGGGTGCATCCTCAACGAGTTCCCGCACACCAGCCGGTCCCGGAACGTGGTGGGATGCTTCACGCTCATGCTGATCTTCGTCATCTACCAGCTCTTCTTCTCCTAGGCAGCCCTCTCCACAGAGTGTCATGTCCGGGCAGCCCGTCTGTCTGCTGGCTCTATGAGTTTCAAGCGCTGCCAGAAAATTAGGTCATCCAGCAAGCTTCGCAAGTAGTCGTGAGTCGGGTGGTCGCCTGTGATGTCAAAATTGTTTGCTGGCATAAATGGGCGTGTCGCAACATTGCTGTTTTTGGAGAGATGGACTAACCAGCTGTAAATTATTTCTTGAAAGTTGCTTGCTAATTTAAGCAAAGATTGTGTCGTTGCCTGCGGGAAAGATTTACACAACCGTAACGAAGATTCGTCGGTTGAGGCAGTTGACTGCCTGCGTAGACAACCGGTGCCTTGAAGACTTACTCGTCGGATCCCTCAAGAGGAGACAAGAATAAAGAACGAGATAAGATGTGGCAGCTTCGTTATGGCAAAAAGAAGCCATGGCGCACTTTTTAAGACGTCCATTGCCGTCAGCGTCACTGCTTATAGAGGGACAATGTCGTAGTGAGGGCGCATTGCTAATAACGACTCGTCTGACTGATATAATCTGCAGCGATTGTTAGTAATAAAGATTCCATAGGTGCAGATGTACTCCCTGTCTCCTCTTTCTATGACACATTATGATATCTCTTAACTTCGTGTTTTGTAACAATGATATACTGAACTCATGCCTCAAAGCTGGTCCCGGTACATTGGCAACCGTTACTCGAGCTTAAATTTTTTTGCCGCATACACGACAGCTCCACTTCGGCTTTGGGCGGTGACGTTATTACGAGAAGCCGATTCGCACGCCTTTATTAGCCAACATCTTTGGCGACGTCACTTGTCAGAGAAGTCTTTAAAAAAATCTATTTACATATGTACTCATGCCAATGTTGCCGGATACATTGACATTCGCAAGTAGACATGGCGCTAAGCATGTAGGGCGAGCCAATTAGAGGTGTCATAAGAAAATTTGAGTGACTAACAGGAATTTCTCGTGAGCGATGTAAAACACGATAGCATACCTATTGACAGAAGAGTGAAACGGCAATAATTTGACACAGAAAAAAAAACCCTTAGTGCCAGTTTGGCCTAAAAACCAGAACAAGATGATCGTTGTTAACAGAAATTAATGGTCATCAAATACGACAATTACGACTCTGCAATCAGCTTAGAACAACCTACGATGCTCCCTTCTTACACTTTATTCCGAAATACAAGACGCACTTCGAATGCTTAGAACGTTTTGAGGAACAAGTGAAGCGTTTCAGGTACGCATTATTTTTATTCATCAAATAGAACTCTCTTTCGCCTGCTCAAAATACTGCTAAAAGTTTTTGTTTGAACAAATTCTTGGTTTATCACCGCGCGTACATAACCTCCTGGTTTTCTATTCGCCCAGCTAGGCGAGTTACTTTTCGTAAACACTCTAGATTGTTTCACACTCTACATTCTTGTAAACACTAAATTGCTTCCGAAAGATCGCGATGAAGGACTGTTGTTCAGGACAGTGCGGAACAATGTACACACGCTATCATAAATGTCATGAGTCATGTTAGCTTTCATTTGCCGTAGGCCTGCTCTTTTGGATGTACGTCGCCGCCACTGCGAGAAAATGCCACAAAAATTTCAAGCTTCTGTTCGCTAGACTACCAAAAAAGTACGTCGTACGAGCCTTAACGCCTTCGTAGTCACAAATTCTTTCACCGCCAAAATAGCCTAATTTTGCACAGACTTGCTGTCTCACTCATATGCGCCAAGACGAAGATGTCCCCCTTTCGAGACTTTGGTCAGAGGACTGTTTCTTCCATCCCTTGCTTTGTTCGTGTTTCGCTTTATAGCGAATTCGATTTTTAATGCAGTCCTGCATTATCGTCTAATCTTCTTTCACATTATTTACGTTCAGTGCATACAGTTCCATCCATGGCTTTACAAGCGTACGGTAAGGATATCTTGCCGAACAACTTGGGTCGGCACACTGTTGGACAGGATATAGAATGAGGTTAGAAGAAGGAACCTCTCCCCGCTAATGTAATGTACCGCGGGTGGCACTGTTGGACGTATGCTAGAATGGGCAAAAAAGGAAGGAGAAATGAAAGTGACAGCCAGCCTCCCTAGAAGTGAATCGTAATGCCTGCCACAAGCGTTTTAATAGGATATCATTACAGTAGTCGCGCCAAAGTCAGGCCGATGTACGGTGTCACGAAATTCGCTGATTGGCCCTAAGATATCGCGTGACCTTGCGACGTCATCACAACCTGCCCACTGGGTGGTAAACAACCTAGTTCCTTGATGGCAGCCTAGACAGAGAATCGAAACAAAAATTGGCGGTGGTTTAGCTATGGTTAAAGCTGGAGTGACGCTATAGGTACAGCTGGCTGAGTGGAAGTTGGTCACGTGACCAACCACGTGACGAGCCATGTGATCAGCCACGGCGCCGCGCCGCCGGCAACTGCTCCGCACCACGTGACCAACCACGTGACAGCATGGCGGCGCAGCCACAGGGTGGCGGCGCCGCCACGCTGAAGGCTCGAAATGCTACCGTAATGCAGCTATCGCTACAAAAAGAAATGTGGTATATTCAAATGTCGGAAATGTCCCAGCTTAGCGGATATCTGCTACTGCAGCTAGCAGTCAGAATATTACAATTGATGGACCGACAAGTGCAAAGAAACTGACGCTAACACACGTATAAGTGAAACACAAGCTGCGCCAAATGTGCAATGTAGTGCTGTCGGATTCCACCCTTGAGGCGACTTCAGCGTCCCCACTGGAGATTCACTGTAATAGTGTCGGGGAGACCCCGTGTGTTCAGAGGTGGCTTATAGGCGTTCGGTCCCCCTCATGAGACAGGTTCCCTCCTTAGGTAATTGTCCACAGCTGAAGACCAGTCGGCAAAGCATCATTAAAAACGAATTACCACAGCGGTATAAGGCAGCAGAGATAACAAGGTACAGCCACATTGTTGCGCCCTCTCTGCTGTTTTATCTCCGGCAGTTCTTGGCTTTTAATAATGGCAGGCTGCTTTCCCTGCAGGAGAAGGGCTTTTTCCATTGTTCCGCAATTAGGCCCGTCGAGCTGAGCACGTGGGTCCTACATATGGTCCCAATACAAACAATTAGGTTGGCTGCACGCAGTAAAATTGATCCTAGATCGGTGTTCCTGCGCTGCTCTTGCCAAAAAAAAAAACACTTTATTGTCTCGTTTCGTAACGTCATGGAAGTGCCGAAAAGAAAACAGCGTTATCTCAAATGATTCAACCGTACTGAGTGCTACAAAAAAAAAATAAGAAGGAAGGAGAGAGGGTTATTGTATAGGAAGGACCTCGTGAGAAAGCAAAGCATGTTTTCCTTTTCTCTCCTTCTCTCTCGGTTCAAAAACTTTTGCTCGCGCTTTGCATCAAAAACTCATAAGTCGTGCGAACCTAATCTCGAGAGGAAGTAGGTGCTCGACACGTGTAACGGTGATCTCAAGCTCCGCAGTCTCGAAACCGGGGATCTAACATGTGTTTTGCTCTTACCTGTGGAGATGTTGTCCCAAATGAGTTAGGTGCTTTCTGCTTGTAGCAATTGTCCTCGCTCTTAGCAACTCGCAAGGCTTCAACTAAACCTACCTTTCGGGAAAGTAAACGCCGTAGCTGTTCTCAATCGCTATAAAAAAAGAAGTCGAAAAAGAAAATTTGGTGCGCCTTTTTAATGAATGCGCAGGCCTGTGCGGACTGCTTTTGCAGTGCTGAGGGAACTCAGAGTGTATTGTGCTATTATTCTCGCTTTTTTTGTTTTATTTTCCCATTCTGTTAATCCTGCACGTCGAGCAGTAAACGGGGTTCAAGTCTTGTTAGTTTTGGGGATTAGGATGTCTGTCATGCTTTATCCTTTCGTCATCGCTGTCATTGTCCGTCTATTTCCTGCGTGTACATCTGGCTCAGAGAAAGACAGCGCACAAAGCAGATTTTCAGGCTCAACAAGCAACAACAACAACAAAATCTCATTAATATATTTCTCCAGTGCTTTCTTTTTCTAACTTACAAGCCTAACAACACTCCAGTAACGGTTTTGTATTCTCTGCGAGGACACTGTCTAATTTCCACTCAAAATATATAAAGCAGTTACTACTATGCTGTTTTAGAATTCGCTGCTAATTTGAAACCAAAATGAAAGCGACGCATATTCTTTGGTTCCAAGGGTCATGTTTAAAGTGTTTTTGCCTGTTTGTATTTTGCAGGTTACTTTGTACATGGAGAAACGAGAATTCTGTGATCTTGGAACATGCACGGAGCCCGTAGGTAAGCACGGCCGCATTTTACTTAACTTTTATGTTCAGTTTAAATGCGTGGTTGACGTTTGATTGGAAGATGAAGTCGTGAAGATGAAGAAAATCTGGCAAATATGGCGGTGCGCAAAACGAAAACAAAATAAAAGGCACTCGGCTGCACCAAACAATAATGAGCGACGCATATATTTCTCTACAGAGGACGCCTGAACTCGGTGTCATTCGTTGTAAGCTAGCTGTACTGTAGCTTCCTACACCTTAGCAGCCAAGCCTGGGTCACCACCTGTCACATCAAATTTTTTTTACCTTTCATCATCATCATCATCATCATCATCAGCCTTACTACATCCACTGCAGGGCAAAGGCCTCTCCCATGTCTCACCAATTAACCGTATCCTTTGCCAGCTGCATCCATCCTTTGCTTGCAAATTTCTTAATCTCATCCGCCCACCTAACCTTCTGCCGCCCCCTGCTACGCTTACTTTCTCTTGGAATCCACTCCGTTACCCTTAAAGACCACCGGTTATCTTGCCCTCGCATTACATGCCCTGGCCAAGCCCATTTCTTTCTCTTGATTTCGACTAGGATGTCATTAACCCGCGTTTGTTCCCTCACCCACTCTGCCCGCTTCCGGTCTCTTAACGTTACACCTATCATTTTTCTTTCCATAGCTCGCTGCGTTGTCCTTAACTTAAGCTGAACTCTTTTCGTTAGCCTCCACGTTTCTGCCCCGTAGGTGAGTACCGGTAAGATACAGCCGTTGTACACATTTCTCTTGAGGGAAATTGGTAAACTGCCACTCATGATCTGCGAGAATTTGCCATATGCGCTCTACCCCATTCTTATCCTTCTAGTTATCTCCCTCTCATGATCCTGATCAGCTGTCACTGCCTGCCCTAAGTAGACGTATTCCGTCACAACTTCTAAGCTCTCGCTGCCAATTGTGAACTGTTGCTTTTTACCTTTAGGACACGGCAAAAATTGGAGGGTTTGCGTGCCGGTACACACCGCGAGATGAGGTTGCGAAGGAAGGTACGCCTTTCAAGTCGAGCAGCCATTCCCGTTCCGGCAGGCACTCCGGCAGAGCAGTCCACTCCAGGTGGCGCGTCGTACGCCGTTAACTCAGTACATTCGATATAACAAGCCCTCCGGTTTGTTCGACAGAGGTCCTGATCGGAACATAAAGTCACTGCGTACACATGAGGAGGTGTGAAATAGCTTTTTCTTGTCTCAGCCCACTGCGCTGTGCTTCGGCGAGTGTATTCGAGAAGGGTTAAACTTTGACTGATATAAAACGGCGTATTATTTCATGCAGCTTACCCGGTGCATACAGGGAAGCTCTCGGTTTCACTATAGCTTGAACTGCAGTAAAGATTTAGACACCCTCACTTGGGAAAGGGGCTATTGAATGCCAAAATACAAAAACCACAAATTCCAACTACAGAAACCATTAGGCCTTATAAGTGACCGCGGCGGCTGCGTTTTCATGGAGGCGAAACGCTAAGGCACCCGTGTGCTGTGCGATGTCAGTGCACGCTAAAGATCCCCAGGTGGTCGAAATTATTCCGGAGCCCTACACTACGGCACCTCTTTATTCCTTTCTTCTTTCACTCCCTCCTTTATCCCTTCCCTTACGGCGTGGTTCAGGTGTGCGCCGATATGTGAGACAGATACTGCGTTATTTCCTTTCCCCAAAAACCGATTTTCAATTTTCGAGTGTTCTTCAGCAAACGGACGCTTTTCCTCCATTTTCCTTCTATCCAGTAGAGTTGTTGTTGCCTTGGTGACATGGCACATACCCACGACAGGGGATTGGCCAGGGTTCAGTGGGGAGACCCCATGGAATAGGGTAAACTGGTGTCAAGCTAATGATTGAGGCTTGGATGAAATTTCAGAGTAACTTAAAAGAAAAGGAAGAAACAAAGTTTCGGGAGAGAATATCTGAGAATTAAATATTTAAATATATAAAAATACCCAAGCGCTCTTTTAAATTCGAAAATTTTGGAAATAATTAGCAAGGGAATCTGTCGGTAGCTGTTATATAATTGTGGAGGTATTCGCAAACTTGATGCAATGCAATGCCCCTGGCGCTAGCCGAACACACTGTTCTTGACCGCACATGAAGAAGTTCACGCGTCTATATTAGCATGTGGCATCTGAAAACAGTGTGTCATTCGCTGCACGAACCGGTCGCGCTGTTTCTGCTCCACAAACGTGTGACGCTGTGGCATGGGTGTGACATAGCGTTCAGCCTTGACATGTTTAAGCAGCTGCGTCATGGCCCGGACAGTGCGACATCGAAGCGCCGAGCAGATGCAGCTCGCGCCAGCAGCTCAGGGGCCCAACTATCGAAACTTTTCCAGCGTAAAAACAGCTCGTCACTATAGTTCGTGCTCGTCTCTCTGAGGTGGATGGATGGAAACAACTTTATGGACAAAAGAAGGGCCGCCTGGATGGTCTCTTACTGATCCAGGAGTCCACGGGCATTAGCTTCACGTAGGGCTCGGTCCACTATCCATTTCTGGCTGGGGGGCTCAGCGGGCCGCAAAGCAGCCTCCCAGTGGGATGGGGGACTGTTTGTGGCGAAGGGTATTACGATAGGTAGTGGAAGAGTGTAGATTCGGGTACGCCACAGGTGTTACAATGGGAGAGGGGGCGGGGTAGACACAGTATTTCATTACTGTGTCTACCCCTAATTATGTGTCTACCCCTAATTATCTAGCTAACATCTTCAAAAATACATAATGAAATCAAGTGTTGGGTATGTAATTACTTAAGTGATCGTAAACAATGTGCGAGTATCAATAGCTGTAGGTTGTCACCGATAACCTTACCTGCAGGCGTGCTTCCTGTTATTCCACTCTTATTCCTTTTTTATGTTAATGACACCGTAGATGGCACAGTCCCTCATAAAGCTTTGCAGTGACTGTGTTGTCGTAGAGAAATAAACTCACCATCAGATGTTATAATCCTGCATAGCAGCCTTGATAAAATAGAAAATTGTGTCTACGCTAGAATACTGGCCTAAATATTGATAACTATAATGAAATTCGTTTTTCAAGTGAAAAGTTTGAACCTCAAGCACATTATACAGCTTAAATCGCAATATTCAGAAGCGTGCCAGAATGCAAGTACCTTGGAGTTTATTTCACGCAAACACTTAAATGGAACGTACACATCTACCAACCTGTATTCAGGGCTGTTAAAATGGTGTATTTAATTAGAAATTTCTAAAACGCGTCCAAAGATGTTAAATAAACGCTGTATATGTTGATCGTCAGATCCACAGGATGTTCCTAATTGAGCTTTAGAATTTTTTTTTTTAATGCGGAGAGCAGTAGACAAAAAAGTCACTAAAGTCACTAAAGAAAATGGGTCATGCACCAAGGTAGACACAAGCAGTAGAGAAATCGTCATCGTAACCAGAGTAACTAACTAACATTAATTAAATAACTTTTTACCCTGTATTCATTGGATTAGTGTGCATGTTTATAACGAAAACTTAGAGGCAGTGGCATTCAACTACTATTCTGTTTTGTACAATTTTAGTAACGTGCCTGTGTCCTGAGATACGCACGTCTAACATTTCAGCCCAAACCGTGAATTTACGCTCGTCATGAAGCTCCTCCCTGACGTGACGCAACTGTAGCGTATGGCACCTCGCCTGGCATGAATGTATGGTTGCAGTTTCCAACTTATCTTGTTTTAATTTTAAGCTAACTCTATTTTAATACATTATTATTGTGAACAGTTAACACATCGTTCTAAAGTTGTCTCCCCTGCGATAATCCCCCGGAGAGACGCAGGCACTTTGTAAATAAAGGAATAAATAATACTGTTGCATGCCCTCCTCTCCCGCATCGTCTTAGTGCGCCAAGAACTTTGCGAATTCAGCCTCTGATTCTGTGCGGAAGGTGGAGCAATTTATGGCACAGATTATAGGCTTTTTTGCGGCACATAGATTCCCCTAAAGCCTTTTTTTCGTTCAAATCCAATAAATGAGTCTCAGCGTAGAGGGACCGTATACAATGCCAGCCGGATACTTGGTGCGCATGCGCAGTGTCAGGCACTGGATCGACGTGTATGCTGAAGTGCGCCGTCGTACTTTGTCGTGGCTTTATTTGTGTCCCCACTCAACAGAGGGCGTGGTGGTGCTAGACGGCGACCAGCTGCAGCCCAACGAGCGGCTGCTGGTGGCGCTGGTGGGCCGGTTCCGGTACGGCCGCGAGGAGGACGAGATCCTGGGCATGACGCTCTGCCGAGAGGTCTACCTGGGACACACGCAGCTCTGCCACGAGCAGCCCAGCTCGCCCCGGACCCCGCAGGCCGCCGGCTCTTCCTCCTCTTCCGCCGCCGCCCCGGGAGAGCCTCCAAAGTACGAACTCTACTAAAGACACCTCGTTGTGCACACTTCCCCAGACTAGATGGCTTCCCCGAGGGGGCATGCCCTGCCACAAATCTGACGGATAATGATCAGTCTGGAGAGAAACATCACCTGATCGCTCCACAAGAAACACACTATGATTTTAATGATTTAGAAAAAAAGTTTGAGTGTTTGAAGTACTCACCTACTGATCCTTACAATAATAAAAAAACTGAATTTTTGTAAGGCAAAGGTAGCTTGGGAGAAAGAGCGCCATGGCACGAGTACTTCTTCTCTACACATGGTGGGGTCAAAGACAGCAATGGCGAGCAAATTAGAACGCAGGCAGCGGCTCTGCGTGTGATACAAAGTAAGACTGATTCTGACCGAACGTGCGCAGTGTTGCTTCATTCGACATCCCGCGAACAGTCAGCTTCCATTCTACCGACGTGCCTTACGAATGCAAAGATTGCCAAATCATTAGTGGACCGCTGACATTCACGAGCTTTGACACTTTGTCCTCTGTGAAATGCCTACACAAAGGACAGGATCGACCACCGCCGCACAGCTGAACAAAGTAGAACCCACAGACATAGATAGATAGATAGATAGATAGATAGATAGATAGATAGATAGATAGATAGATAGATAGATAGATAGATAGATAGATAGATAGATAGATAGATAGATAGATAGATAGATAGATAGATAGATAGATAGATAGATAGATAGATAGATAGATAGATAGATAGATAGATAGATAGATAGATAGATAGATAGATAGATAGATAGATAGATAGATAGATAGATAGATAGATAGATAGATAGATAGATAGATAGATAGATAGATAGATAGATAGATAGATAGATAGATAGATAGATAGATAGATAGATAGATAGATAGATAGATAGATAGATAGATAGATAGATAGATAGATAGATAGATAGATAGATAGATAGATAGATAGATAGATAGATAGATAGATAGATAGATAGATAGATAGATAGATAGATAGATAGATAGATAGATAGATAGATAGATAGATAGATAGATAGATAGATAGATAGATAGATAGATAGATAGATAGATAGATAGATAGATAGATAGATAGATAGATAGATAGATAGATAGATAGATAGATAGATAGATAGATAGATAGATAGATAGATAGATAGATAGATAGATAGATAGATAGATAGATAGATAGATAGATAGATAGATAGATAGATAGATAGATAGATAGATAGATAGATAGATAGATAGATAGATAGATAGATAGATAGATAGATAGATAGATAGATAGATAGATAGATAGATAGATAGATAGATAGATAGATAGATAGATAGATAGATAGATAGATAGATAGATAGATAGATAGATAGATAGATAGATAGATAGATAGATAGATAGATAGATAGATAGATAGATAGATAGATAGATAGATAGATAGATAGATAGATAGATAGATAGATAGATAGATAGATAGATAGATAGATAGATAGATAGATAGATAGATAGATAGATAGATAGATAGATAGATAGATAGATAGATAGATAGATAGATAGATAGATAGATAGATAGATAGATAGATAGATAGATAGATAGATAGATAGATAGATAGATAGATAGATAGATAGATAGATAGATAGATAGATAGATAGATAGATAGATAGATAGATAGATAGATAGATAGATAGATAGATAGATAGATAGATAGATAGATAGATAGATAGATAGATAGATAGATAGATAGATAGATAGATAGATAGATAGATAGATAGATAGATAGATAGATAGATAGATAGATAGATAGATAGATAGATAGATAGATAGATAGATAGATAGATAGATAGATAGATAGATAGATAGATAGATAGATAGATAGATAGATAGATAGATAGATAGATAGATAGATAGATAGATAGATAGATAGATAGATAGATAGATAGATAGATAGATAGATAGATAGATAGATAGATAGATAGATAGATAGATAGATAGATAGATAGATAGATAGATAGATAGATAGATAGATAGATAGATAGATAGATAGATAGATAGATAGATAGATAGATAGATAGATAGATAGATAGATAGATAGATAGATAGATAGATAGATAGATAGATAGATAGATAGATAGATAGATAGATAGATAGATAGATAGATATGTTTATTTGAGTGTGCCTCAACAGCCAAGTGGCCTAAACGAGCGCACACTAGGTCAGATACATCAAAAACACCACTTCAAAAGATTTAAAAGCAGGCACGAAAACAACAATTAGGCAAATATGTCCATGTCATTAAACGTTTTGTTATATAAGATTTGTAAACGAGTCATTGGACAGATGGCGTGCAAATCGGGATAAAATGTGTCGAAACATTTTGCAGCTTTTGCATGCGGTACACGAAAATTCAGCGACATCAGTAAGGTCCCACAGTTAATGTAACCGCGCACGACGTTTTGCAGAAACTGCATGTCACGTATGCGTCGCCTGTCGCCAAGGGTAGACATATTGAGGTCTGCCAAGAGAGAATCATAGTCGAAGAAACGACGGCGACCAATATATCTATCATAATAGATGCGTATGAACTTACGCTGGACATTTTCAATTTTCGTGCAATAGGCGACAGATACGCTATTCCAGGCTACTGACGCAAACTCAAGACGCGGTCTCACAAGGGCACAGTATAGAGTGCGTAGACATTCGTGCCGCCGAAATTTTTTTGTTAATCTAGAGATAAGACCAATATGCCTCAATGCGCGTAACACAATTGAATTTACATGCAGTCTAAAATCAAGCTTTGAATCAACAACAACACCAAGGTCTCGTACATGAGCCACGCGAGAAATCTCACCCGCCAAAAGTGTGTAATCAAACGTAACTGTGTCGCGTTTCCTAGTTAGAGACAGAACGGAAGTCTTCTTAATATTCAGTTTTAAGCGATTCATGAAACACCAATTCTCAACGTTGTTAATGTCAGCTTGCAATTGGCGGCAGTCCTCAATATCTCCAATATTACGGAATAATTTGAAATCATCTGCGAAGAGCAAAATTCTCGAGTTCTTGACATGTAACGGCAAATCATTAATAAACACTAAAAACAACAGCGGTCCTAAGTTGGAGCCCTGAGGCACTCCCGAAGATGACAGAAATTCGTTGGACACACAGCCGGAAAATCGTACCATGTTACGGCGGCTGCCAAGGTAGCTTTTGAGCCACCTGCAGTATATGGGGCAAAGTCCGTATCTTTCCATCTTCATCAGAAGTACCTCATGGGAAACCATATCGAAAGCTTTAGTCATGTCAAAGTAGACTGCATCTACCTGACCACGATTAAATACATGTGGCCCAGTATAATCAAGAAAGCTGCATAAATTCGTTTCCACAGAGCGACCTTTCAAAAAACCGTGCTGCAGAATCGAGATCTTCTGTTTGAAGTATGAGCCCATGCGTTCGCACATAATCATTTCAAAAACTTTCGCAAAAGAACAAATTAGTGACACAGGACGAAAGTTGTTTACATCACAAGCATCGCCAGACTTGAATACAGGAACAACTACTGACAACTTCCAATGACGAGGGAAAACACCAGTTCGCAACGATAAGTTGAACAAATGCGCCAAAACAGGGCCGAAAATGTCAGCGCATCCTTTGATTATGAAGCTGGGAATTTCATCAATTCCTGTTGAAAGTTAAGTTTTGGCTTAAGTTTCTGAATCGCCGAAAGAACCTCATGCTCGGTGACAATATCATAAGCTAAACAGTCAGCGCTGTCTTCAAGAGTGATAACAGCAGTTGTGTTATCATGGCGCACAAAACAAGAGCTGAAGTGATCAGCAAAAGCTTGGCACACATCTTGATGTTTAAAACAGATGCTATCGCGCGTCTTTATCACAGCAGCACTAACCTTATCATTTCTTTGCTTGCGCACAAAATCCCAAAAACTGCTTGGTTCCTTTTTAAAGTTCTGTTCGAGAAGTCTGTGGTAGTCGGCTTCATCACGTGCAATCAGTTTTTTCACAATTTTTCTGCACAATGAATATCTTTGGTACCAATATTCACTTTCTGATTTCACGTAGAGTTTGTGATACTTCTGTTTTTTCTTCAAGTAATGTCTCAAATCGTGCGAAAACCAGCATGGAAATCTACACTTCTTCGATTTACGGTGAGGTATACATTTTTTCATTATACCTTGTACAGTTGATGTAAGTAGCTCAACGCCTGTGTTTACATCCTCAGTCTCAAGCAATTCTGACCAGTCGTAGGCCAGAAGATCATTGTACAGCCTAAGGTAATTGCCATACGCGTATCTAAATTTTTCTGGCACCATCTCACGCACTGCACGAAACGACAAGAAGAACGACAAGGTAAACGGGCAATGATATTTGTCTACTAGAACAAGAGGATCGCGCACCGCTTGCACGCCAAAAAGAGGCACATTAGATAAAATTAGGTCTAAAATGTTTCCAGCACAGTTCTTCATTGTATTAAATTGATATAAACCATGAAAATTACTAAAATCAATTAAACATTCGGCTTTTTCTCGAGTTGCTGTGCAGTCACTAGTGACCAAACCAGTGGACCAATCGACCTTAGGAAGATTAAAGTCCCCGTAGATGTGAACCTTGTACTTCAAAAAATCAATTTTTTCCCCAATATCCAAAAAATGATCGGTAAAAACGTTAGGAGCAGAATTTGGTGGAAAGTAGTAACAGCCGACTAGATAGTGCGATTTGTCACACGTTGGAATTTCCAACCACACACATTCTTCGTATGTCTCTAGGTCTGGTCTCCTAAATGCATTTAGCACAGAACGGCAGGCTATCAGAACTCCGCCCCCGTATTTAATCTTGTCAGAGTACACCCTATCGGCCCTGAAAACAGTGTATTCATCTGAGAAATAACACGCACTTGAACATGATGCGTTTAGCCACGTTTCCGTCAGGCACATAATGTCATACTCACATTCGTATGCATTCGCGAAGAGAGCTTCCCTTTTAGTTCGCAGCCCTCTCGTGTTTTGGTAATACAGCTTAATTTCCTGAGCCATTTTCGGATGTAGTTACAGCACCATTAGGGTCATCAAAGCGCCGTGAAGACCACAGCTTTCCATAAAAAGGGCGAAATACGCAACCATCAGGCCACACTTCCGGTTTGCTCACAAGTTCAAATAAATGCTCATCCATAGAAACGTGAAAGGAGCAATATGTATCGTACTTAGTTTTCAGTTTTGTGCAAGTAACAACCTTGTCACCTACTGTGTCCGCCAAAAGTTCCTGTATGTCCGACGCCGTTGTTGTCGGGTCCAGACGAGAAACAAATAAGCTTTTCTTCGCCGGTAGTCTGGGCGCTACTTTAAGCATGGACTGCTTAGCTGTGCCAAACGTTGCTCGAGGCCGAGGTGGTTGGCTCACCGCTTTCGACGGGCTCACCGCTTTCGACATAACTTCACCAGCGAAAGCACGAGACACCAGGAGAAGAAGAACACAGGACAACGATGGACACGTCGAAATCTGATACCCGGTTTTCGATTTGTCCAGCGTTGTCCTGTGTTAATCTTCTCCTGGTGTCTCGTGCTTTCACTGGTGAAGTTATGTCTGAAATACACCAACTAGCCCACATGGCTACCTTGTTATAGAACGCACAACAGCGCAAAGCACGCAGGCAAGTTTCATTACCCCTTAGCAGGTACTGCCACGTTTCTCTCCGCGGCACCAAGTTTGGTCAGCGCGAGTATATCTCGCTTACCGTTGCATCACAAACGCGAGCTTTGATGCTGACAGGCCTGGCACGTTCGAGAACTGGGCGTCTTCGTCGCAGTGATTAGTTGGCACCCGCCTCACGTGCCGGCCGCGGCTCTCCCCAATTCCAGGTCCCCCGGCCGTGCTCTGTATGCCATGCAGCTGGGACCGGTGCACCGCCGCCTGATGGAGGCCCTCGGAGAGTCCGCCGTGCCTTTCCGCTTTGAGGTGAGCCGCTCGCTGCACCAGCGTCGGACGTTACGTTATGCGCGCCATGTAGCGACGTGAGCAGTCGTCGCCACACGGAATGCATAACGCGACATGTGGCAACGCGAGCAGTCCATTGACCTGCTCTGCACTTTGTGGCAGATGGAGAAGTCAACCAGGGCGAGAGCCATCCTGTCCGTGGAATTACAGAGCCTGTACCGCTGTTCCCGCAAGGAATTTGCCAAATAAAAGACTCTTTAAGGACACCTAATAAAAGCGGGAACCTTGGAAAAATTGGGTAGTGGTAGTTACGTAATCTTGCCTGCCCTCCGGCTGTTGCTGTAAGGTTTCTATCTGTTCGCAAAAACGTCCGTGTAGGAAAGAGCTCACGTTCAGGGCGGTCACTTAGGAATGGCTCGTAAAAAATACTCGCAGATGTTGAATATTCAATGAATGTGGCTCCGGAAAGCGGAAAAATTGCAGGGCGGCGAGTGCAGGCTATTTTGGCAGCAAGAAACGCGAGTATAACGTGTGCCAACGATTGATTGAAGACCTGAAAAATAAGAGCAGGCAGCGCTTTCTAAGCGCATCTGGCATAAGTTAGTTTGCGTATAAGTTGCGAGAAACTTAAATTGTTACGCTATCGAATAGCTAGCCTCAACCATATACTGCTTTCGCATAAAAGAACTTACTTCATGCTAATCTTTAATCGTTACTTCTAAGATCCAAAAGAACGAAAGGTGAACTCATTGGCGTGAACACGAATGTATCAGGCTTGTTCAATTATAGTTGCTGCTCCTACCCATCCATGCTTCACTAAGTTGAGATGAGCTTGTTCGAACTTAATAGTAATAAAATATCAAGGCACACTGAGAAATAATATAGACAGAGAGATGCTAGAGCGTAGGCTATGATGGGGCCCCTTGACATATAGGATCATATTACTGAACAGAACCTATTTTGGATGCCATATATCATAGATGTAGCTTGTTAAAATGGAACATAAAATTCAAAAAATGAAAATACATATGCTCAGGACAATTATGACAGAGTTGAGACCACTGATCCTTCTTTATACGAGCTCAATATTATGACCTGTCTTTTTAACGTCCTTCGGAGTTGTTTATATTATTTCGATGAAAATTGTTTCTTCTTATTACGGGATGGCAAGCTTAAAAGAGAGCGAGATAAAATCCTGTCACATAGCATTTACTATGTTCCCAATTTGAGCCACTTAAGTCTCCGCATGCCACACTTCCAGACACATTCTTTTACGTCTGTATTGACTTGAAAAAGACATTGTGGGCTGCGTTGTCATAAAACTACCATGTTTAGTATCTGTGCGTTTGATGAAACGCCGACTTATTGCTCTACCAATGCCGTATCGATTCATGTTGCCTTCGCAATCATCGTGAATAACCCGTAACACAGCCAGTTTCCTTCACGGACACCTGTCTCAACGGCGAAACACCACTGGCGTGATTTTACCGGCATCCCTAGCATTTATTGCCAATAAATGAACACACGCCGTCGCTTTTCTTTTTCTTTTACGCAAGGTTTTCGTGCCGTCATCCCAGTGACGCAGCGTTCCTCTCGCAAATCGATAAGCGCAATATTTTCCCCCGAATGAGCCAGATGAGCGCTGTATAGGCGCAGCCACGTGGCAAGAAATAAAAACTAAAACAGCAAACGGTAGTCGTTTCTACCAGTCCATTTATAGAGCCCCCGATGGAACGGCTGCTGGGACTTTGAGCTTATCCTCTGCGCAGGAAAATATGTCGCAGCTAAGCTGTCCCTCACGACCACACATCACGGGCTTTCATGACGTCAGCGTTGCCGTTTTTTGTGGTTAGTTTCCGGGATGCCTTTTCACTTGAAGTATCATCGTAGGTGCAAGCATATTCTGTTCTATACTATTTTAGTATATGTTATTCTATGTTCGTGCAAAATACTCGTGCAAAAACTCGCCCAACAACTTGCTTTGTCAAAAATATTCAGATTATTGGGATCAGCTTCCACAAAGCATTCTAAATGTTATTCCATAGAGCATGCAAAAGAGAACAGAACAAATATTATAAAAAACTACTTTCTTTGAACATTCAGACAGTATTTGACGATCCATTTTCATCCCCATTAACTGACATTTATCCTTACTGTGGTCTCGTAATCGAAATGTAAAAAGGCAACAAAAAAAGTACAAGAATTGTATAAGAGCTTTCAGCTCATGTGTAGGGTAGTCTTTGCTACTGTAGCAACCCTGTAAATTTGCATCCTTGACCCTGTCTTGCATTTTTCATAAATAAAATTGTGTTCACCTTCCAGTTAAAGCTTCCGACAAAGCTTAAAGTCCTTCGCCATCGTCGCATCTGTTTACAGAGTTAGTTTTCATTTCAAGCAGCCACGCCCTCTGCTGTCTTCCCAAGCCAATGGACGCATCTCAGAGGAGCAGAAGCCTCGGCGCGGAGAAGGATTAAGATTAACAAGGATGCGTTCAAGACGCCGCTTGAGACACTCGTACTAGAAAGATCAGTGCCGGCGGTGGCTGTGGCGCGGAAGCTGTTCGAGTTGCTTTGCCTTGCTTCGCTAGCTTCAGAACGCGTCCTGGCAGCGGCTGGGCGCCAGTTCGCCCGCGACCTTGGCGATTCCATTAGCTCAGCTGGCGTGTAAACAGAGAGTTCCTAGCGTGTATTGGTGCGCGCGCGCGTCCAAGTGCCCCATTGCGGCGCCGTGAGCAGACTAATTACTTTCGCCGTTTTCTCCTCACCATCAAAAGCGGAGGAAGAGGAGGAGGCGAGGCAAGAGACAAAAGACATACTCCTTCGCCGCTTTTCGGTAAACCCCCGGTTTCTTTTTTTTACATACTTACTATACTGAAATTGCTTCAAGGCTCACAACCGGCTTCTGTCCGACTCTGGGTGCAGCGCTTTTAGTCTTAGCGCGAAGCAGTGCTCGTGAGACGAGAGGAAATCTTGGGTGTTGGGGCGGAAGGCAAGTGCACGCGTGCTTGAAAAAGATATAAACCTAGCGACTGAGCCTTTCAGAGCCTGATTTCTTCTTTTTTTGTAGAGACATGTAAATCAGGTTTTACGACTCATAATCAAGTTTTGCCAGCGCAGCGCAACATTGATAAAAATTTGCTTCTGTGCAGCGAACTTTCTCGCATGAAAGATGTTAACGAAATTTTGTTCGTCACATATTTTCCCGCCTGTCTACCCTGCGTTGGCGACCGGCTTAACTTAAATCAAGTTTTACTGGTATCGCTATGAAATGACAGTGGATTCAGAGTGGAATTAGAGTCTCACAGACTTAAATCCACCCCGCATCTTATCAAAGATATCTGGAGCCAAGAAGGTTTCTGTTTGGGTGGGGCTAAGTTTATGGGTTAAGATGGCTTCGGTAATCGAAAACCGGAACGCGGGGACAAAAACCACTCCATTATACTCACGTTATAGAATTAAATCGCACTGAAGCACGCACAAATGTTTGACAGCGCGACTATGCTTAACGTGCAGTGCCTACCAATATTTACCTGTATTTTGGAAAACCTGTTTGAAAGGGAAAAGGTGTACGTGACAGCATTTTTCTAGCCCCCGCCATTTGCAGTTGGCATCGCGGGCAGCGGTTTTTCCCTGTGAACCCACACATGAAGCCACCTTAGTGCGAAAAAGGAAAGAACATTTGTATAGAGGAAACACTGCGCAGAGTAGCACATTAAACGACCATCGTGTAATATATCCTTCATTAAGACTCACCATTAAGGAAAGTTTTTCTACCTTAACATTAGCGCGCAGTTCGCGCAGTCATTAAGCATGACGACCCACAGGCTTAATAGCGGCGTAATGAAAGAATGCAGGGAAAGTAAACGTCGAAAAAATAAAAGTAAAAAACAATGACAGGCAAGCGTACAAATATATAAGAAGCTGTAACGACAGAAATGAGAAGCGAGAATATATTTATACACACACAGAAGAAACTGTAACGGCCAATTACGATGTGCGCTGGATGTGCCCCTCGACGGGGCGCAGGGTACGGGCTTCGGGTTCGGGACGTCTAATTTGGCGCTTCCGTTTGCCCAGCCTGCGAAATGTCACATGTGTTTACCGGGTCACCCGTGTTTACGCCAACGGCCTCTCCGCTGCCGCCGCCACAGGGTCGCTTCTTCTCTACTCTTCTACACATGTGCATCTTCCTCGCTTTACAACCACTCCTTTGCGTTCCGTGCACTATGAGGAAGAAAACAAACCAAATTATAAGATGTGTTAATAAAACCGACATCGTATCCCACCACTGACGACTGCCATTGAGTTCCTCGATGTCTATCGTACGCGGTGTCCCGGAAGCTTCATATCTGAATGCCTCTAAGTTACAGACACGCTTCTCTCTCTTTTTTTCTTTTTCTCATTTACGATCGGTTTCCTGTATGAGCTCGGTATAAAGTAGGGTGGGAGGAGATATCTGACAGCAAATATCAACTTATCCCGAATTGAAAAAAAAAATATTTGTTTGCAAGCTGCTGCCTAGCTTTGCACACTTCTGACGAAGTAGCAGGTTTCAGGAACCCTTTCGCAGCCCACGGACGAAGCGTAGAAGGCTATTTGTTTCAAAATGCGCGGTATGTTGCTGTGTCTTTTTTTTAGAAGTAGACGTTAATTACTGAATCTATGAACGTTGCCGACTTAATAATAATAATAATTGGTTTTGGGGGAAAGGAAATGGCGCAGTATCTGTCTCATATATCTTTGGACACCTGAACCGCGCCGTAAGGGAGAGGATAAAGGAGGGAGTGAAAGAAGAAAGGACGAATACGTGCCGTAGTGGAGGGCTCCGGAATAATTTCGACCACTTGCGGATCTTTAACGTGCACTGACATCGCACAGCACACGGGCGCCTTAGCGTTTTTCCTCCATAAAAACGCAGCCGCCGCGGTCGGGTTCGAACCCGACTTAAGAAGAACTTTTCTTCCGGTATACTTGTGAACATGGGGGGGGGGGGGGGGGGGAGCATGCTTGAGTTTGACATTCAATGAGTGTTCGAAAAACAGAAAGGAAATACAGTGGAGGATAGGATAAGGAAGATAATACTAATATTAAGATCCTGGGCATAGGCTTTCAAAGCAGCCATGCAATAAGATGCATCTCTCTGTTCTTATTCGAGCAAGACCTGAATCGCGTCAGGTACGTAGACCTTTTAGAGGCCTAGTTTAACGCCAGAACATAGTCTTCGCATTATACCACAAATTAGCATGTCGCAGGACGATCAAAATTACTGTTCCGATAGTCAGGTGCGACATGTTGAAGACCAATGCAAATTACAACGCACAAAATGAAAAAAGAAACGTCTCATAGACAAGGTAACTGAGAATTTCAAACAAACATTCGGAATGAATGCAGAAGATATTTTTTTGAAAGCTGGGTATTTACCGTGCACAGTGCCTGAGTTGACAGGCGATTTTGTCTTGCCTTGTGCATCGAAATGGTGACGTAGAGTTACGGGGCTCGCAAACATCTCCTTGCACGAAAAAAGACGCACACGCCGTAGCATACCTCGCTTGCTATACTTTTTTGTTTCTTGCTAATATTCCTTACACGAATGTCACATAAACATGCCTGTCCTAGCTTCAGCCACTGAACCTAAAAGGTCCGTAGGTCCGTACCAGGAGACATGCAAAATACAATGGCCGCCTCGCCACTGTGTGAGTAGAAGACGCGTTCCACGGAAGCCACTTTAAGCGACGAGAGCGACAGGGCAGATTCATTGGAAAAAAAAGAAGAATAGAAAGAGTGGGCGGTTGGCCATGCGGCCAAAGCGATCGGCTCGATCGAGCTGCTGTGGAGGAAACTCGGGTGCCTCCCGATACGGGTGCAATTATAATCCACTTAGCTGCGCGAACGCCGAGGCAATTGCGTGGCTTGATTACCGTGGCAGAGAAAGGCCTAAAGGCGGTCGAAGGCATGCGCAGAAGCTCTGCCGACTGACCCGAAAGATTAAAAAACAAATAAAGACGACAGCGCGACAGCGCGACAGTGAGCAGACAGTTCGTACATCGATTCCAGGGGCGTAGGCAAAAGATCTCCCCCGGCGGCACCAAGATAATGTGTTTGGTGTCTCTTGCGTATGTCGATTTACTTTTATTTTTCCGGTCCCGCTGGTCGTTACAACTTAGAGATCTGCCTTTCCTGGCCTCAAGGAAAGAGCAGACTTGGTTGCTATGCACCATGTTTGCAGAAGCTATTCCAAACGCCCGTTATGATGCTTTAATCGTGCAGCTCACCTTAGAGTACGTGGCACAGGAAATGCTACCGAAGCGGAATAAAGCATTTTGCTGTAGGTGACGCTAAATTGTCTTCAAATGAACGTCATCTAAATAAAAGAAAAAGGAAACATAGG
The DNA here is from genome assembly GCF_052857255.1 of Amblyomma americanum. Classification (NCBI taxonomy): domain Eukaryota; kingdom Metazoa; phylum Arthropoda; class Arachnida; order Ixodida; family Ixodidae; genus Amblyomma; species Amblyomma americanum. The sequence continues at coordinate 196,138,696 of NC_135499.1, read as the reverse complement.
TTGAGCCATTCACTTGATAGGAACACGGCGTACGTGACACTGTTGGACGATATTATCCCGGGCGACCACAGCGGAAACTAGATTATTTAATTCAATCTTTACTGTAATATCTGAGGACTGATAAGACTAATATGATGACAATGAAATATTTTTACGTCGCAATTGTATTGAAGCCCCAGTAATTGAAAGCGAATCTTAATGTCATGGAATCTGATCAGATGCGATAAGGATTCGTAATAAGCATTTTTTCTTCAGCATTTCGAAAAGAGGTGCTTTGGAACTAAAAGTGGCCCCCTTTGTGTTGTCTTACAGGCTATTGCTAAGCAGTCATATTATACCTGTGAAAATCACCATATCAACGTAAACTGAAACCATTCCGTCGCATCGTATTTTTCGGCAAGAATGCCAAAGTACATCAATGTCAGTAATAATAATGCGAGTAAGTGTTATTTTAACTGAGTGCTTACTAAGATATTAAGATTTAGAAAATTAAAAAGTTTGGATATCCAATGAACAGATGTTTTCACCCAAAGAGAGCGTTATACTTGGTGCAATTAAAAAAAACGCCTACAGCGTTGATTATGCTGATTTAAACTGAATCATTTCGTAGCGAAAGTAAAGCATGCGTGAAAAAAAGCTTCCAGCCGCGATTTCTTTCCGTTCTTTGTTTTTGATCAGTGATCTTGCAACCAAAAATATGATTCCCCAAGAGACTAAAATAAGGCTTTGCAAAATTTAACTGCCTAAAGAGAAAACAATTTTGTTTTATTTTGTTAATATTGCATTCGTTGTTAAGATTTCCAAATATGCAGTCGTCTCATACAAACTAGTCAGCTCTAGGTTAACATTTTACAGTGAGAATCTAAGATTGCGGAAGAGACCTAGTTTTATTCTAAAGATCTTTTTTTCTTGTCTCAGATCACACTGCTTTCTCATGATGTCGTTGTGCCATCCATTCTATTCTTACCATCTAATTCTGTGCCGCTTTCGCAACGCTATGTTCACCCCTCATATTTGAGGCCATCATTTCGGTTTCGCGTACAAGTGACGTCAAATAAATCTTGCCTGAGGGCAGAGGTTGTAGCTCACGATTTCATTAAGAGCATCTTAAGAGTTGGAGTATTCGTTTTTCACCGCCTTCGCTGTGCCTTCCTTCATAAACTATACTTTTTTCTGACAATACCTCGAGAATATCAGACCAGCCCCTTCAGCAACCCATGATGAATTGTCGCGACGGCGTAGGTGGAAACATTGGCTGAAAGCATGGAGAAGCGTTGCTAATAAATGGTCGCCCTGCTACTTTATGTACAGCAGGACCCTGATTAAATACGACGAAACTTATAGAAGATTGATTTGGGTCTTCCGTTAGACTTTTCTCATTGATCTTCGGTGCATGAAGTCGAGAGTGTGACGGAATCCCGTCTGGCCGGGGGGATACATTTCAAAACAAAGAGACGCCGACCAGTAAAACGAAAAAATTGTATTGACGTTTCGGCGCCCAGAACGGGGGCCTTGTTCACAATGGAAACACACCAAGAGGGTTCGTCTTTTTAAAAGCTATAGTAATCGCCGTAAAGATCGCGCGTAAATCGGGTTAAGATTGCCCTCGTTACGATTAAGCGTGTGAGCCGTTGTCTGTATCACCAGGGACTCGAGATGAAGCCGTGATGTTGTCAGTTTCTCTTTTTCGATGATTTCGAAAAAGAGAAACTGACAACATCACGGCTTCATCTCGAGTCCCTGGTGATACAGACAACGGCTCACACGCTTAATCGTAACGAGGGCAATCTTAACCCGATTTACGCGCGATCTTTACGGCGATTACTATAGCTTTTAAAAAGACGAACCCTCTTGGTGTGTTTCCATTGTGAACAAGGCCCCCGTTCTGGGCGCCGAAACGTCAATACAATTTTTTCGTTTTACTGGTCGGCGTCTCTTTGTTTTGAAATGATCTTCGGTGCACACATTATTACAAACGAAACCATGACGATAATAAATTATCTTGCTTACTTCCGCGCCAAGAAGATAAATATAAAGCTGCGAGACGTAAAGTATCTTGCTACATCATAACTGTAAGCAGTTGGTAAAGTAAAAAAATCCAGATCAATGTTCCGGAAAATGTGTTCAAATCACACGTACTCCAAGGCCCTACATTTTACTTTCTCCTAGAAGTGTTTTCATGCCCGAATGGTATTTTCCTTCAGTGTTCCCATTTTCTGTCCCTTGCACACTAGTCTCTTTAAAAAAATGAAGTCAGCACATCAGGCTTGTTGAGGCATTCAAAACAAAAAGCGCATGGCTGCCTGGCTGCATATAGCCTTGCATTGTCCTAAACAAGCGGAACCCTACAAGGAAGTTTTTTAAATGCGCTTAAATGCACGCAACACTGAAAGCATTCTTTTTTTCTTGGACTTGCTTTCAGTGCCTTGCGGTGTTTCACTGGCTGCTCAAACCAGCCGTTTTATTCGTCGGAAGTCTGCGCGAATGGAAAAGCAGCTCCAGCAGGATTTGAACAGATACATTGAGCAGTCAGGTTTTCGGTGTCGAAAGGCATCGACGTACTTTTTTTCGGTAATTTATTTTGAGGTGTTTTTGAGAGGATTTTCTGCTTTTTTTTTCTGTCACTAACAAGTTTGCGCTGTCTGTTCAAAACTAACTGTACAGTCCTAGTAGCCTGAAGAGATAAACTAACTAGTTCTCGAATTTAAAAAAAGGGGTGTTGGGGGCTGTAAGCGATTGCCAGATCTCTTCTTCTGCAATGTCACTAACTTCGAAACATACGCTTCAGTGGTATCATGAACGTCTCTTTCAATGCGTGCAGATGAAAGCGACGGCCACTTTTGTGAACTGTCGAGTCTAGGCTGCTCGCTTTCCCATCCGAGTGGCGTGTTGAAACACGCAGTGCTAACTTTGCCTCATCCGGCGTCCATGTGCAGTGAAGCATCCTTTCACGGAGACGCGCTGGACGAGTGCACCGGTGGCAGTAATGGCCAGCGACGCATTAGGTTGCCTCATCGTTAATGGGCGTCACCAGTGCATCCGCCTTTACCGGCTGTTAAAAGCGATCTGTGCTTTCGTTCCACTACTCGTTTCGTTAAACTCTATATACGCGGCGGATTTGTCCTGGCGCCGTTTATTTTAACGCTGTCGCCGCTAGCAACTACAGTCTGCAACAGCAGTGATGCTAACATTGTTGTTTTCATTTATTTTCTGTTTGTTTCCTCTTAATTGTTCAGTCCTTGTTACCGCGTTCTCTCCTTCAAGTTTCTGGAGCGATAGAAATAATCGTGAAAGCTCACTTCTGCGATTACTGCAGGTCTTCCTTTAAAAATACGATGATCGTGAACTGATTCCACTGGCGAAACATATTTTAGAGTTTTTATCGATTCTAATCACGCAAAAAGTCTACCTATGTTCTGTTCTTGACCACACGCAATCCCAACAGGAAGGTGAAAATCGTAAATACACGCCGGTAGTAAGTATACCCATCTCTATGAAAGCGTCAGTATATTGCAACACAAGATTGTCCGTGGTGACGGCGTAGTACCCTAGACGAGATCAAAACGGGCAGCCTCACTGTTGCTCCTACGACGCAAGATGGATGCTAACGCTCGTAGTAAGAAAGGTGTCGACGTTCACTGCGTGTGGGTTGTTGATAGCCGCTCAGGTGGCACTGGTCGTATCCTGCACGCACTGACAACAGATCCGCTTTCGCTGCTCCTCTTTCTTCCCAGCATTGATTACACGAAGAGGTTCCGCGAACAGAGAAAACAGGTAATTGCGCAGGCGAGCTGGTGATGAGATTGAGGCACAAGCCCCATTGCGTGCCGTTCTACGCAGACATCTCACTATACGTCCGGGAGGTGGCTCCTGCCGCTGGATGTATCGCACCGACAGAGCACAATCGCAACGCGACGAGAAAGCGTTGACAAGATTGCTAATCCCACGTGTATTGCTTGCATTCTGTGTATTGTATTGTCTAGTGCTATTACCAAAGGTATTAATGCCCTCCTGTAAGGAAAGCGTATCACCCGGTATATTTTGTTTGTTTGTTTGCTTGTTTCTTTGTTTGGTTGTTTGGTTTTTGTTTTTGCTTACAAGTGTTTTGTTTTTGCTCGACGATGCACGAGAGATCCTCAAACGATGGGCGCTTTGTGTTGCTCAGACGATAATCCGCGGGGAATGGAACATGCTCCTTACGCTACGCTTCAGGGTCTTAAGTAGACCTCAAAGGAGCATTTGTTGTTATTAACTGCGTTTTTAAACGGTAATTTTTAATGCGCTACACTTATAGTGTACATTCCCCGCATTTAACTGTTGTGTGTTTTTTGTTTGTTTGTTTGTTTGAAGCCTATTTTGTGGCAGACTGCCCACCTGCCCATAGGGGTGTGCGTGTGTGCCACCTGCGACGGTGGGTACATTTCCAGGTATGTATGCCCGCCGTCGCAGGTGGCAGTTAAATTAATGATTCGTCGCGAGAGGTTTCTCGGAATGAGCAGCCTGGGTCTCACAAACCCACAAAGAGTAGCCTGGGTCTCACATAACAGCACCTACCATAGCAGCGAATTAGAGCACCACTTAACTGCTGCACCAGTGCTCCAGGAGAGGTATGAGGACTCCCAGGGATCTACAAATGTAATGCAGAGAATGACAAATTCCGAATACATGGTCATTAACCTATCATCGCTATCCAAACAACTTCCATCCGTAAACAATTGATCCGAGCACCGGAACTAAAGTGCTAAAGCACCTAATTCGCATTTGTCTTGCCTTGATCAATAGTCTTTTTTTTTCTTCAACGCGTTCATCGTGAGCCTGCTAGTGGAAAGCAGGCCAGAAGCGATGTGAATTCTTACCATATTCCAGCCATGCTGAGGTGCTATCCATTTATGAAGAAGTTGGGGAAGTTACTGTGCAGTTAAAGAGGTGTCGTCATATAGTCTTGCAAAATCTTGCACCTTCTTGCAGAGTGTCGCATTTCTAGAAAAGCCTCCCAGATGAAGACAAGTCCTCTTGTCGAAACGTTGGCTAAGCACACTGAGCCTCCCTGCTCAACCCTTGTTCACTTTGTTTTGTATTGTAAAGTCTGCCTGAGATTTTTTAATGTTTTGTTTCGACACATGTTTATGTTGAATTTTATATTGAGCTCATTAGTGGCAGCATGCGCTAGGCAGAGCTAGCGCGCTGTACAAGTAAAACAGGGAAAGAGATCCCTTGAAAATCTCAGTGAAGAGACGACGCCAATGGCGGTGCGCACGCAACTAAGCTCGTGGTATTATATTTCTGTAAAGGTACGGGCAGTTTGAAGGTAGCAGTTAAATCTATTCTTATGTGTCGAACCTAAAAAATACTATAAAGGTCATTCTTCAAGAGGAAGCTGCTTGGATGGAAGTAGAAAGGATGCTTTTCACCGATACTTACAAAGAATCAACGACACCATGCTAATGGGGTAACACTCATATCTCTGGGCCTATATGTGGCCAAGTGACAACTATAACCCTTATTAACCATTTCGAGTCTCATTCAACTTCCTGCCACAAATTACGCGGTGTTCTTTTTCAGCAAAGTTTGGAAGGGAGAGAATAATTGTCGGTATTGTCACAGCTTTATATAGTCTGTATACCTTGGTGCGCAGTGTAGCACACTGCTACTGAGTCTACGTACACATGACTGTCAAGACAAAGAATTTCTCCTGATTTTTTTTTTCTCTGAGCGCTTGCAGGTAGACACTCAGTGCCCTTTTCTTTCATGTAGCGAACAGCGCGATCATAAACACTCACAGTTGGATGAAGAACGAGACAAACGCAGCTCTGCTGTTTGTGTCTCAGATTGTGCTGTTCGCTTCATGATGCTTCATTACCAACTATCCCACCGAAATGTCTTAACGCTTTTCTTTTTAGGGTAACCGACTGTTCAAAGCTTCCCAACGTTTACTATTGTCTTCGTGTAACCGTACACATTTTTTATTTTGTTTTCTTCGCATGATTGTATCCAATGACGTTGCACCAACAGAGAAGCCCCCTGGCGCTACATCAGAGTTCACTAACCCTCATTTTGATAATACAAGCTGCCCGATAGAGCAGAAAAAGCACCACAATTTACGAAATGGCAGAAGGGGGTCACTGCATTTTTCTGCATGGTTCTACATTGTTACGAGGAGAAACGCCCAGCGCCGCATTTAACCATGACAAATGTTGGGCGGGGCCGGTGATAACTGAGGGTTGTGCCATCCCCCACCGGCCACCAGGTGTGTGACGACGACGCGTGATCTCGTTACGTCACTCGCAGTTTCCCCGCGACGCGCCAGTGTCGACGGTGATGCAGCGGCTGACTCCGGAGTCCGGTGACACGTGTGGTGTGCGATACCTGGTGCGATGTTACACACTGCTGGACGAAGAGGAGGCGCCGGCGCAGAGCAAGTGAGCCACCACTCGAACATGTCCTTATTTTACTCTGGGGTAATCCCGGTGCCTGCTCTGAAGCCGTATGTCGTCACCAGTAACAGCCCCGTATAGTTAGTTAGTGGGCAGTGTAAATGTTATCCTGTTAGGCCAAGGAGCGGCCGTTGTTGAACAAGGTGTCCTGCTCGGTCACTCGACTCACCTGGACAGGGAGCAAGTGTTAGTACAGTTATTGCTGTCCGTTCTTCGCCCTGTAACAAGGCGAAAAGGCTGAGGCTCTTTAACGTCAACTTTTCCCGCCTCCAGTGGTTTAACCGGTGGTGGAGTCAGCCTAGCGTTTTACACTGTACAGAGCATAAAGCGAAGGCAGGTTGAATGGGAAACAGTGAAAGAAAACTCAGCCGTGTGTTGCATTCCTGCCAATGGCTTTCTTGTGGAAAGATGCAACAGTGCGTCATAGCCGTCTCATCTATATACGTTTAATGCTGCCGATATTAAAATTTCAGCGTAGTCTTTGGAATCTCTGACATTTAAGTTATTTTGTAGATATCCGCTATGGCGTCTCATAACAGCCAGTCTCAGATTTCCTTTCTCGCTCTTCGTAGGCCTTCCTCCTCAAGTTTTTAACTGTTCGCATGGGACCCTGAGCACTAATAATGAAGCTTCGGGCATACCTCTCAGGCACGGAGCGATTTATAAGATAGTAAAAACATTTATAAGACGTAAAAACGTCCACAAAATCCGACAGTTCAAAGCGCGAAGTAAAGCGATGTAGAGTTTCACAGAGCAGAGCGTCTTCGAAATTTGAAAGCCGCCCCCCAAAAAACTCTGCCCTGTTTTGCCGCAGCAGTTTTAAAAACACAAAGAACGTGGCTAGTATATATCTAATCCGATTTCCCTGTTTACAATTCGAATAGGCTTTTTATATTTTTTTATTAAGTCTCTCAATCTAGTTGAAAACAAGCAAGTGAACCGCCAGTTACAAGGATAGAAAATTATACTTAACATAGGCCAGGGGCGTTTCCCAACGCCTTTTCATGACTCGCAAGACGTAAACGTGTGGAGAAGTTGCTCGAGCTATTCGTCACACTACTTTATTTCATGTTAGTCCATTTGTGGCCCTCGCCCATGTATTCCAGCTCGAGTGCTTAAGAAGACGGTTTTTCATTTATTCCTCTCGCCAAACCCTGCAGTCGCTAAAACAGCTACATTAGTTGATGCACCCACTGCCAACAGCACAAAAAGAATACGTGGGCTAAAACTCTAAGCACAAAAAGCTGGGTGCACGTGTGGCATTGCCGTTGCGCGGAAGCCTCTTCATGTATTTTTGCTATTAGTTCTGTCACTTCCTTTTCTCCACTTCTTTTTCTTTATTGATTTTCGCTGCGCCAATGCATTAGAGCCAAAAAATAGCGTCAAAATGCTGCCTTTGGGCTAAACCAGGACGCAAACAGGTAATAGGATCGTTTTATAAACCTTGAAGCGAAAGAAAACGAATACAAATTTTAATATGTGCAAGAATCCTACTGTAGGCTGTAAGAAAAAATAGGAAAACAAGATCGACGAAGCCTGGCATGGTTTGAGATCTCCTATCTCATATTTAACATTTTTTTCTTCCTCTGTTTTTCAACCGCTCTTACACAGATGTCTCTCCTCCAACTCCGAAAGTCAGGACCGGTAATGCAATTCTTTTATGTCATTTCGGTGTATATCGCGGGAGCCCGTTGTATGATTCGTGTCGTGTCTCCCGAAAATTGTCTGCATTCTTGCTTCGTTCGCAAATTAGTCCGTCCGTCACTGACAGTTTTTTTTCTTGTCTTTTTTTTCTGTATCCAAATACTGGGCTTGAATTTTGCTTTCTTTAAAATCTGCTACTGTGTTACCAAACAAGAGGACATCCAACTGCAAGGAAAGATATAAATAAGTGCTGAAGTTTTGTCTCATGGGGAAACATGTTTAGGACTACTGCGCACGCTACGGTTAATTTTGACGTTTAGTTCGTTTATTTTCAGAAAAGGCGACTAGAAGATCACAGAAGTGCCAGAATTTTCTAGCTAGAAATTCCTAGAGAAGAAGCAAAAGCCAGAAAGATGATGATGATGATGATGATGATGATGATGATGATGATGATGATGATGATGATGATGATGATGATTGAGAGTCTCCAAGGTTTGTAAAGCTCACCCAGTTGCTGCACAAGCAAGTGTGTGCGTGAAAGAGCCCCTAATGTGAGGAGAAGCATGCCTCTGGCCGGCTACTCACAACGTAAGGGAGCTAGAGTGGGAAAGTAGAAGGGTATGATACAGTAGTACAATAAGCTGAACAAGCATTGTCCAAGGCGCTGTCAGGTAAAAACAGGTGCTCAAAACACACTTTTGTGGGGGTGACACACACAAATGTCTTACAAATTACCCCCAAGAGGGGCGTTCAGGCCAGTTCAGCACAAAAACTATAGGACCTCCTGCGCGACGCATAATTCACCGCCGTCCGTTCGGGTTCCAGCCCCTTAGAGAGTGCTGCCTCCTAAATCCCAAAGCTAGGGCATACGCACACAGGGCCTGAAATATTTCTCCAGTTTATTTCTTAAAAAAAGTCAACGCTATGCTCACGTCCATACATGAGAGGGTATCCTGGATTATATTTGAAGCCAAACCGCGTCCATTTGTTAGAGCTTCCTGACCCTATGGGACCAAAAGCGAACTCCTTAGCCGTAAATCCGCGCCCAGCCTAATGGCAATCAGGTTGAAATATTTCCCCTAAAATTTATTGAGATTTACGTTAAGTATAACAGCAATTAGAACGTCAGTTCTGTACTATGCAGACGCTATATCTCCGTAAGTACGGGCCAGCTTATATTCTGCGTTGATTGTTCTCCTTTCCTAATCTCTCTTCTCATTACGCCTTGAGAGGACCGCAGCTTGAGCTTCCGCAATATGAACTAGCGCTGTCGTCCAATGCATGCAAGAACAGGCTACGCCTTCTCGTTGCAACCACCGGCTTTGTCCCCCTCGCAGAAGCTGCGTGAACATCAGCATCCGCAAGGTGCAGTTCGCCACCACGCCGCGCCCCATAAGTCTGGGCCCGCGGACGGCGTCGTTGACCAAGGACTTCCCACTGAACGCCGGCAAGCTCGTGGTCGAGGCCAGCCTCGAGAAAGAGGTCAGTACTAGGACACTCGGCGCTGTCACTTGCGGATTCGCGCAACAGCGATTGGTGACGTATTTATGAGCACCCTCGAGGAACGCTGTTTACCCGTCAATGGGCAATCGTCGTCGACATGCGAGGAGAGCTGTGCAGGAAGCCCAGCCGAGGAACAAGAATGCGAAGAGTCATAATTAAAAACAGAGGAGGGAGCGAAAGGTTAAAGGCAGAAACGAGCGTTGAATCTTCCGCCTGTTATTCTGCGCACTCAGGCTGCGTGTGCATCCCTTGCAAAAATTTCTTTAGACACTCTATAGATTGGGCATAAACTTCCATCTATTAAGTCTATAAACTTTCTAAGGACAAGCCCTAGAGAAGTCTATAGGCAATACAAATCCTCTAGACAGTCTATAGACAATATATAGATTTATTTTCATACACTTTTAATAGACTTTTATCTATAGACTATGAATAAACAAAAATAAATATCCTTAGGAAGGCAATAGAGTATAAAGGAAAAGTATAAACTGTCTATAAACCATTTTTAAATGGGTGGCCATTGTACGTAGCGAGTTCAGAAACGCAAGCTCTCAACGGCATTAACGCTCTATTTGACTTGCTAGGCTGCCGGCGAAGCGGTTTCGTTCTTACTTCAGCTGTCGAATCGGCTGCTTTGTGCAGGCTGCGGGCGTTCTGAAATTTTAAAGTGTCTGTCTTTTTTTTACTTTAGAGCACGCGTATGCAGGCACGCGCATGGATATGCACGTTGTCAACATGTGAAGCGCGATGAGAGCGCATAGTTTTCTATGTTTACAATGTGTGAGGGTTTCGAAACTTTCAATCGCTCTTTTCTCGACGAATCAGCCATTTTTACTTGCGGAAAAAACAGTCGGTAGTGTTTTCGGTGAATAATCTCTCCGTCGTGATTAGATTTTTCATTTCCTTTTAGTGTCTCTTTAGAGAGCCGCTTCTTCACCCGACCGACCGACATTATTGCAACCCACAACGCCGCACCTGCGAGCCATTCGCACCTTTCATCACCGAGCAGCAAAAGCGAGGAGACATACTCTATGAAATAGCGGCCACCTTGCAACAGCTGGGACGTTAAGTCCATCGGCGGCGGCAGCGCTTCGCAATCAGCGACGCCTTCACGGCTCATCATGAGTGAAGACATGCGCGCGCGCAGGCTTTGGTGCGGGGTGCTTTGGCGAGCTCGGCGCCTAGGAACTGGATGGACAGTCGTCTAAGGACGAGAGTTCCCTTAATTGTCCTAGCTCAAGCGCGCAACCACAATTTACACGCGCGAGCGCGTCCGCGCGCTAATACCTCCGGCATATGAGCAAGCAAAAAACCGCATTCGTTAGCACCGAGAAGTGTGCAACATTGTGGAAGCTATGTAGCTGGCGTCGGCAACTTACGGTAGAACGCGTCCAATTCTAAAGAGCTGGCTGCGACTGGCTGGGGCCCTCACGCTCTTGGCACAGGTTAGCCAATCATAGATGTGATACGCAAAGCAACGGCCAATCACGGTGCGTTCTCATTTGTCGACAGTCGGGAATTGGGGCCCCTGGCTGGCTGCTGTCAGCTCTACGCCTTCCACAGTGCTGCACGGCAGTACTCGCGACGCCGAGTACATGAGCGCGGAATGGGCTCCGTCTCCTTGGGAGGAGCGCGTGCGTCTCGTTCAGGGTGAAGAAGCACTGCGCTGATTGCGGAGAACGCGGCACTGGCGGGCTTTTGACTCGATTAGCGTTCCCGCGAAAAGTGCGGCGCGCTCCTACTACGGTGCCACGCCGAATCGCTTCGGCGGCCAACACTGCGCGCGTGCGCGCCACCAAATGGAAATGAATGCCTCCCCACGGCTGGGACGAAATGGGCCCACCTCAGAGAGGAAGGGAGAGAGAGAGAGAGAGCGTAGTGTCCTGCCATGAGACGGACAACGGCCCCGACCGAGGCCCAATTGCGACGGCACCCGCCGAGCGCCGTTACTAGCGCTACTGAGCACGTGGCGTGCTTCTTGCTTGCGCTTTTGTATGGTAGGCCGCGCAGAAGCCTGTAAACTTCGCAGCATTTCCTTGCGTCGCGCGGAGCGCCCGAAAAAAAATTCGTCTCGCTGAATGTGTCCTCCCATCGCGCGCACTGACCTCCGCCCCCCCCCCCCCCCCCCCTGCTCATTTGCACATCTAAAGAATTGTGTAAATAATTTACGTGCCTCTGGCTTGGTAGAGTGTGTAGCTGTTGTCCTCACGCCCTCTTTTCTGTCTTCTTTTTTCCTCTTCCCGCGTATGAGCGCCTTTGAAAGCACGAAGCCGCGGCCGGAGTGCAGCCGTTTGCTGGCCTCCGCCCGCGGCGCGCGTTCGACGCCTGCTACTGGCGGCCCCCAGAGGTCGCTGGGCGCAAAGCGAGGCTGGCTCCCGGAGGCAGGGAGGAACTCTTGAAGCACGAAAATCGCCGCGGCCTTTTTGGTGGCGCTCGTGAATTAACGAGTGTGCGTGCGTGTGAGGGAGCGACGCTGGTGACACGCGCAAGCGAGGACGTTGGCCTCGCTATAGCCGAGTGCGTTTTCCTCTCGCAACTATTCACCGGACCGTTATGTGGAGACCGGGTGCTTACTTTTAAGTGAAGTTTTCGCATCAGCATCGACCGATGTAAGCAGAAAAGATGAATGTGTACCGCGCGTTTCTGATTATACGATGCAGATTTTTCTTTTGAAATCCTTGCAAGATATGTCGGTGCGGCATGTACATGAGTTATACGGCGAGGCGTTTATTGTTTTAGTAATACAGCGCAATTAAAAGACAACTGATTAGCTAAAATATCTAATCAACCTTTCATTTTTTGTTTTAGAAAAGAAATTATACTGCGAAATTTAAAACCCTCAACATCGGAAGTGAGCTCTTTTTAAAATTTCCGAGTCTTCAACGTCAGTCGATATATCGAACGCGAAAAATATATTTTCGAACACACTCTCAGTTGGCTTTCGCACGTTGCAAATTCATCAAATGGCGCTGCCCACGGTGTCGCCACGGAAACAGAGTCAACATCTTCTACATCATGTTACACATGAAATGCATCAGTATTTTCTGCATTAAAAATTCTAGCGACACTATTGCCGCACTATGATGGAAAGGAAAGCCAACGTAACGAGTTTTCAAATGCGGGTTGTTCACCTTCGATATCTCGAATCACTGTGCCGTTTCCGACATTTTGAAATATTGATCTCATCTGCGATGTTGAGAGCCTTCAATGTCGCAGTATAACCTTGGGTCTTATGATCAAAACTGAGAAAATTTGATTAGTTAACTAACTTAATTAAATTGATTTGGTTACTTGATCAATTTATTTCATTTTATTTTATTTATTATATTTTAATGATTAATCAATTTATTAATTCACGCAATAACAGACGCCTCAATAATCTCCGCATAATCGACCAGTCCAACTGCACAGACCGCACCGTAGCCTCTTTCACGGCTTTTACATGCACAGCTTTTGCGAACGCCGCAACCTTATAATGAAGCTCATTTCTCTTTTGCATTTTAGTCCTGCGGTTATCTACATATTCGGAGCCTGTGCCCCACGGCGAGTCATGGAAAAGTTTAAGCCAGCAGGTTTTGATAAACTTCGCCCTGGGAATTTGTACTCAAATTTTGACATAATCAAACATGTACTTTTAATGATATTGAACGGAATTTTCGAAACAAGTATAATGTCCAAAGGAATGAAAATATCAATAGTTTGGCCTATTGAAAGAAAAGAGACTGTGCAAATTAAGACCAATCGCGACATTATCTACAATAGCGCACAAAATAGAAAAGTACGTGGTCTTAGTAATGCAATCATTCTGCGAAATTGTTCTCTGAATAAATTGGCGCATTCTGGGCTCACAAAGAATCTAATGACAATTTATGTGCTAGAGGAATTCTCTGATTATATTAGTACATCAATGGAAAGCAATAATATGGTATCAGCTTTATTTTTAGACTTAAGAAAAGCGTCCGGCAACACAATTTGTTACTAAAGAAGTTAAAAATCCTAAGATTCATAGCTCAGTTTTATCATTTTTTAAAATTATTTTCCTGAACTACAGTGCGCCAAATTAGAGGATATTTACTCTGAACTCAAATTATTAAAGTGTGGTGTACCCCCAAGGAAGCGCACTGGGACCAACTATTTAATATATATGTTTCCGATCTCAGTCTGCTACCACTGAAATAATTTTTTTTCCAATGCGCCTATGACGCTGCGATAGCGCTTGAAATCCGTGACCATAACATGGGATCTCAAATGTTCCAGCAGGACATTTCAACCATTGTAGATTGGTTCGCACACAATTCAGTTTTCATAAATCACCAAAAAATTAATCTGCTTCAGTAATCTTCATAATGCGCTTTCTTTGAATACAAAGATATATTTGCATACGTAGAATTGTAATGCATGCATTTTCCAACCATTACGGTTTGAGCCAGTGGCTAAGTATGTTAGGAATTTTTTTAGACCAGCACCTTACCTGGAATAATCATGTGTGTGTTTACGGGAAGCTAAAGGCAGTCGCATCCATGATGTATAGTCTTCGGGCGAAAACTCCTATCAACGTAAGAATTACTATATATAGGTCATTAGCAGAATCAGCAATTCCATCTGGGATCGCATTACACGACACATGTTCTGACCATTAACAGCAAGCTGTTAATCGCATAGTCAGAATAACTGTCAACAGTACAATCTGTGCAACGGAACTGGAACAAGCAGATAGACAAGAAAAGTAGAGTGTTCTGGGTATACTTCCAGTACAGGAGATTTTCAAGTATACTATGCTGACATGCTATATTCAAGTGCTTCTGAAGAATTGGTAACAAAAACTGTAACATTGATAAAAACTGAATATTTTGCCAAACCGCGAGTTTTTACCAACTATAGAAAGATATCTAGAAATTAATATGTACCTGAGATTTTTAATCAACTTAGGGAAACTCTGTGTGACTTAAAATCACGATGTAAAACGATGAAAGAATTAAGAAAATGTTGTTCAACCTTTATGAGTAACGTATCAGTGCTTTTTTTTTTAATTCACTGAACAGGAAACTTTCTGTTTTTCCTTTTGTTTTGAAGTTATTTTCATTGAAATTGTATATTTTATATGACTGTATAAAGCTTCTTATCCCACTCTAAACATGTTTAACATGCTGCCTGGTCTACAAATAAGCACTATGTGCTTTGAATGGCCACAAGGCATTTTGTTCAATTTAGTATGAATAAACATGGATATAATTTGATTTGATTTGCTGCGATATCGCCGTGTAGAGGCGTAGCGAGCAACTTGTAGCGACACCTTGAAGAGCTATTCGTGTCATACATTTATTAGCAAGCTTACTTTACTCGACTGTAGAGGAAGCTAAACTTATTAGGCTGCAGCATTGTGCCGAAGGTATGCAAAATTAACTCTATTATCGTGACCCCGTCCTATTCGCACAGTGTTAACTTTCCTCGAAATAGACCAACTAGCCCGCAAGAACGTTCTACTGAAGCACATTTCTTCTACCCTGGCCTACGTTTTGTGCAACTGTGCCCGTGGTGCTGTATCCCTTTCTTTTCCTATTGTCCTCGTCCTGTTCGCGCAGTCTTAACTTCCTTCAAGGCTGCATTAATGACACAACATTTCTCCCAGGCGAAAAGCAGAAAAAAAAACGGTGCCACATTTTTGTTAGGCAAATATTCACAAGGTGTGAACACTAGCGCTATTACCTCTAGCTACGCTTCGGTGCGACGACATTACGGTAGTTCTTATATAGGTGTGTGTCAAGCTAAATGCGTCTCTCATTTGACGGCAAAAAAAGCACCGCAAAACACTCCCAAGACCCCGAGGGACGGTGGCCGCGTACTCATCAAATCCGTAAAACATCTCCGCTTTTTATTTTTTTTTTTCTCGAGGTCGTAGCGTGTTCGCCGCACGTAAGGAAGCCGGGAGCCAAAAAAAAAAATTCGAAAAAGGCGCGGTTGATCATTTCCCATCGCTGAGGTGCGCAAGTATAGAGGGCGCCACAATTAGGCGCGGCAGGTCCCGCCTGTGTACAGCCGTCGCCTAGCGACCGCATTCCGCACCTAATGGAAGGAGGCCCCTCCCTTCTACGACCGTTTGCGGAGCCGCGATAATGAATGCAGCGTGTTCTTCGGCCTCTGTGTTATGCTTTCCCGGCTTGTAGCGCATTCACACACTTTTTATATTTTTTTATCTCGCTGACTTACGCTCTTATGCCTTAATGACGAACTCTAACGATCCTTTCATTTCGACCCGCTGACGACGTTTGCTGCCTGGTCTTTTTTACCGACTACGCGGCACGGGATACTGAGCTTTCCAGGACGTATCAATAAAGATTCGCCGCGACTAAACGCACACGTAATAGCAGCAAGTATGAGAACTCGCTGCGATAGGGACACGAAGGACATTGATACTGAGCAACTTTAACGCATGGTAGGAAATTTCGTGCGGGGCATTTAGGTGTCGGCGCAAAATTTTCCGTAAGACCGGAAGGAGGGCCCGAAAACTGTCCATGAGAGCTAACGAGGAGACGCGTATTAGCGATGCACACGCGTATTCGTATAACCGGATCAAAACCGCGTTTGTGTCGCGCATTAGGATAATCTTCTCGCACGCACACGCCGCACGCACTTTTTTTTTTCTTTCCCTCTTCGTCGTGCTGATGATTACCACCACTGCGCGCGCGGCTAATGCAGCGGCAAGGCTGTCGCGACGTCGCCAGCCGCGTCATTCCGGACTCGTGCAATATGTGCGGTCAAATTGAGCCGCTAAGGTGATCGGGTTTTCGGCGCGGTTTCATTGACTCGATAACGAGAAGCGTGTTTTTTGAGCACTAACTTTGCTATTTCTGTTAAAGTGAATGGATAAATTTAGCTCTGCCGCTGCTGTTCTTTTTAAGTCGGCATAAGCCAGGCAACTGTGCTCAATATATGGCCGGAGGATAAGTACAAACATTGTTCTATCGCTCTACTCTGTTTTTTTTTTTGCGAATGCAGATCATCAAAGGAATGCAAATGTCGTCTGAAAGCCTCTTGACAAATTTTGTATTGCTTCCGGTGCAACTTGACTCACCGGTTGCAAACTGGTTGTCAGATTTTTTTGCGCGTTACTTCAATCGAGCTTGCACTGCCTGCTGAGCACCTTTTGCAAGTTTCCAGCTCGTTGCATGGGTTACGTTGGGATTTAGTGAGCAAATTTTGCAACAGATAGCAATTTATAAATTTTTTCCGTTTACATGAATTCGACAGAAGTGGAGTCTCCTTTTTGAAGAAAAGTGTAAAAGTAATGAGGAAGAGGGCAGAGGACGAGTTGCGCCCATTTTTCTCAAAACTGGCTCTTCCTCTCGAATAGTTGACTTGACCCGCACTCTGTCGAATTCATGATAACACTGGTTGATAACCTGAAATCTTTGAGCACATAATCAACCATAACAATGAATTGTCATCTACTATCTGCTCAAGAGGAAATATAACGAAGATTCTTATCACTAAAGCAGATGCCCGATGTATTGAATGTTCGCTACAACAGTTTGTTTTCTTTTTGCTTTTCTCAGCTGTACCTCCACGGGGAAGAGATCGTCGTCAAAGTGAACGTCCAGAATCTGTCGCAAAAGACGGTGAAACACATCAAAGTCTCCAGTAAGTGTATACCTCCCTAGACTCTGATATAATGGCCCCAAGTGAATGCTTGATCTAACTTCAATACGGCGGGATGACTGCCAGCACCTCCCCTCTTTTCGCGAGGTTCGCGGAATTGTTCATCGTAAGCGTGTCGATGTTAAGAGCACGAAACATGCTTACCCCGATCAAAAACTAAGGTGTTGATAAATATATTAATGCGATAGCATTATAGTTGTTGTCACACCGAAACCCCGCCTAAGTTTGCTGTCACAAAATTCGCTGATTGATCGAAAGAGGTCACGTGACCTTGTGACGTCATACCGACCTAGCCTGAGTGGTCGGGACAGGTCACGCGACCTCGTGACGTCATCACAGCCTGCCCATTGTCGCAGGTGGCAACCTGGCCATCGGGCTGCGAGAAACCTGCCCACCGTGGCAGGCGGCACTTGAATTAGTGATTGGTGGAGAGAGGTCACGCCACCTTGTAACGTCATCGCAACCTTCCCAGCGGGGCTGTGAGCAGCCTAGGTAGAGAATCTAAATCAAAAATGAGAAAACAATGGGACATATGGAAGTTTCGGCACCGTAACAGCAAAGCGGATACTTTCTACTGCAGTTAGCAATCTCAGATGGATGTTGCTGGACCGCCAATTGCAAATAAACTAACGTAAACACACGCAGAAGTTGCACCTGAAGCTGCGACAATAATGAAACCGAACGCTATCACATTCCACTCTTAACGTGACTTAAAGGGGCCATGACAGCCTATTTTCACGCATACCCTGCTTATCGTCTTTAATTCCCAACAGGTTAAATTACAATTCCCGAATTGTCTGTTGATTCTGTGCGCCAAATATTTTTAAAACGAATTTTTTTCGTTTCTTCTGCAAACTGCTTGCTGGTCGGGCAACCTCTGTTCGCTGACGTAACGAGGGCATACACGCCACGCGTCGTCAGCTGCGAGCTGTGGAGGTGCTTGCATGCACACCGTAGACAGCGGTCGCTCGAAAAATTTTTTTTCATTTAGCTTAGCGAAACAAAATGCATTTTCCGTGTTCTCTTTTGGGAAGCCTTCAACTGAGTACGCGAGCTGAGTGATCCTTGGGAAAGCGGACTTGCTCGTGGCGCCCGTTTTCCGATTGTTGAGGAAAAAAAAATCGATGGACCCGTGCTTTATTATTTACGCTTAGAAACATGCGGTTCGTATGTTATGAGTGTGGTCTCTTTTGAGCAGTCAAGTGCTCCCGTGTGTGAAAATCGGCACGTGCCATGCATGCCTTCACCGATGTGCGCCGTGAAAGCCGCGGCGTTTTGTAGCTTGCTACCAAGTTCTTGTCCGCTATTCATCGGCTCGATAATTAAACTCAAATTGTTTAAAAGTGGCACTAGAGTAACCTTGAGGCACGAAAGGAGCAGGGAAAGTGCCGAGTGCACCGATGAATAGTCGCCGCCGTCTAAATGAGTGCTTCGAAATAATAGTACAGCATTTAGCATTTTTCTGTGCGTGCGCATTGTGCCCCAGGAATGCGACGATCACGACAACTGCAGCCCCGCGCTGAAGTTGTTTATATGGCTGTGCGCAAACAGTACTGCTCGTTTGCGTGGCATAAAACGCAAGGTGGGTTCTCCTTATCCTAAATATTACGTACTCTTGCTAACAAATTTCACTTTTACTCATTTACACACCATGATAACACTGCAATAAGCGCCGATGATGCTATATCGCCTGCTTGGGAAACGCTTCGCATAGGATACCGGCGCTTCCCGCTAATTGTATCTGCTTTCTGTTATGTCACCAAAATTTAATTTTAGAACGCTTTGGCTAAAAATACGTTCAGACATTACTTTAATTAATAAAAACAACCAGTTTTGTTGTCCACAGTCGACGCCGACGGCTGCTGCCGGCTGCCTTGAGCACTTGCTATGCAGACCGGGTCACATATCGGCACTTCCCCCTTATTGTACTCGCGTCGTGCGGTGTAGGCAGTCGTCGCTTTGAGGGCACTGTAGCCAAAACTACGCTGGAAAGCTACTTGTAGGTGCTAAAACTCGCGAATTCGCTCACCGCAATCGCCGAAATCGCACACACAAATCCTGCGTACTCGCTAGGCCTCGTCACGAAAGGGGTCGGCGGTCCACCGTCGACCGAAATTCAAGAATAATGCAAAAGTTCCTCAGTGATTAGTAAGAAAGTGTAATGATATGATATGTAGCCGCTCGTTCCGCTTTTTTCGATACGGATATGGTACATAAGCACAGTTTTTCCGGCCGTTGCCTCACCGGGCGTGAAGCTTTCGCTCGGCCGCACAAGCCCAGGCGACTGCGGCGAGCGGCACCGTCGTGCGGCGTTTTCTGCCCGTGTCGCTTGAATCGCCGATCGGTTCTATGCGCAAGCACTGATTGAAAGCACGTCTTCGCTGGTGCACGCACATCGCGTATGTCGCCGTGGCTGGCATGAGGTCCAATACGTTTTATAATTCTTAAGTTAATAGAACGTCACACCAACCAGTCCCCTACCACACTCTGCTAGTTCCCACTAAGCTGACTCTTAACATTACAACGATACGCGGTCATTGATCGTGCTGGTGTCGTCGTCGGTCTAGCGTGACAGACCAGTGCGTCAGCGACGGCATTTGCATACCGACCAGCCCACCGACTTCGATCGGCGTCGCATCGGCCTGTAGTGTGACCGGACCCCACCTATACCGAAGAAAAACCGCGTTACTGTTATTATCGCTTTTGAGGCACCGGTGACTCATATATGAGGGACGACTGCTACTTCGATCGCCCGCGAAAGTACATGGTGGAATGAGACCTCGCTGCGCATATTGCAGCAACGAGAGCAGACGACGTTGCTCCGTGCATGCCCTAGTGACGTCACGAGAGCTTTCAATATGGCGGTCGCTGCCGGTGGGAGGAGTCTCCCGGTCTCAATTTAGATCGCATTTTTTGGAACATACAGCGCGTACAGGGCAGCCAATTTTCGGATTTTGGATAATAAGCTCTTCTATTAGTTACTGAAGCACAAAACTGCAATATGAAGAACGACCATGTCATGACCCCTTTAAGCATCTCCTTAGTTTTTGTGCTTATATGGATGGGCCTTACGTGTCTTCTTTCTCCTGCACAGTTCTCCAAGTCGTGGACATCTGCATGTTTTCCACAGGCCGGTGGAAGGTCTGCGTTGCCACGGCAAACGGCAGGTAAGCGGGGGTCGTTGCCTTGCCTGCACACCACAGGTCATGTCACAAGCGACGTATGTTGTCAAGGACACGTACATATGTTGAAGTCACAAAACAGCCCTAAAAAGCTAAACACAAGAAAGAAAAAGCAAATACAGCATCGTTTCATCTTCTGTGTCCTTATTTTCGAACGCCGAGCTTTGTCTTGGACGCAAATTAAATTAAATTAAGAAATATTTAATTCTAAGTCAACGTCGAAAGTTATCGACGATCAGAAAAAAAGCAGAACAGAACATTGTTTTATTTCACACGAAAAGTGAAAAAGGAGGGTGGAGAAAATGCTGTTTGGACACAGCTTGACAACGCTGCATCCCCCCCCCCCCCCCAAAGGCAACAATAACAGCTTACATATTTTGCGTTACAAGATTACAGAAAAAGCTATTCATTTCAAAAGTTACAAATATTACATGCAAGACTACAAATTTCAAAGTTACAATGTTACAAAGCAAAGTACAGTAATAGTGCTAAGGACAAAAAAAAATATCTTCTTTCTCTAAAAATGAAAATCGGATAAATTGTACGTGGATGAGAGTCATACAGGCGCTACGCATTTGTCTAAAGCGAAAACACTAATAATTACAATGAAGTGAAAACTTATCCACATTGAATATTTCCATTAACATCACAAATGCAATATGTTGCCTGCACTTTGCCATAACATTTATTCAATCTCTGTAAGCAGCCTCTCCTGTCATGCTTCAAATGCAGGGTTAAGTATGCCGAAACTCTGGCGCAAAGTTTGGAATAAGTTCGCACGCATGACTGTACATGCCTCACCCTTAGTGGACTGTGAGCTTAAAATTCCCCTCTTTTAGCGTTGCTATGATGCACGAATTTTTCATTGCCTTCTCCTGCGTAATGTTCGGATTTAAAAGCTTTCGAAAACGCCATCGCGATATACTTGTGACTGGTTTGTCTTAATCTTTCCTAAAATTTATTGTCTGTTGTTTGCGCCTGCTTGGGACACTGTATTGTTTCAAATTGCTTGAGGTATTATTCGTATTCCTCCTGAGGCGGTGATATGTTTACACATTGCATCTTGCTTTGATTTTTTATTTCCGTTACATTTGTGGCTTTCGTTTGTGAATGGTTTGAAGGAAACCAATTTTGACCAGTTTCTGTTATGTTGTCCCTTTTACCCTAAATGCTATGTGCTGAATGTCGCACGTCTGATTGTACATTGTTGCTTTGTATTGTGTTATATATTGTTCAACGATCGCAACTCATGTCTTGGCATAAGCTGACAGTATGATCAAAGAAATGGATAAATAAAATCCTGCGAACGCTAGGAGTGCTGATAAGCAACGCTGTTCTTTGGCAGCAAGGACGACTGCCCTGTGCTTCCCGGCTCCACAGTGGAACGCCGTGTGTCGGTGACACCCTCCCTGGAGGAGAACCGCCAGAAGTACGGCGTCTTTGTGGAGAGCTACAAGGGGGACGACGTGCACTGCCTTGCTTCCTCCACCATGTGAGCACATAGTAATAATAATAATAATAATAATAATAATAATAATAATAATAATAATAATAATAATAATAATAATAATAATAACAACAACAATAATAATAATAATAGGTTTTTTGGGGAAAGGAAATGGCGCAGTATCTGTCTCATATATCGTTGGACACCTGAACCGCGCCGTAAGCGAAGGGATAAGGAGGGAGCGAAAGAAGAAAGGAAGAACGAGGTGCCGTAGTGGAGGGCTCCGGAATAAATTCGACCACCTGGGGATCTTTAACGTGCACTGACATCGCACAGCACACGGGCGCCTTAGCGTTTTTCCTCCATAAAAACGCAGTCGCCGCGGTCGGGTTCGAACCCGGGTACTCCGGATCAGTAGCCGAGCGTCTTAACCGCTGAGCCACCGCGGCGGGTGCAGCGTATACACTATAGACATCTGCGCACAGTAACCCCAGTACCTGTGTCTGCGTGCAGTATAGATAGCTAGTAGCAGAACCAGTAGTGGTAGATTAAGCGAAAAACAATTGCCATTACTGAGGTCTAAAGATGGAAATTTATATTAGAGGGCGCATTCAACTTAGGCCCGTCAGTGCCGAAGCAAGGCCTCTTCGTGACTCTCAATGACAAAACTAGAAAGTCAGCCAGGAAAAAGATAGATCCTTCATTTCCAAACCAGAGGGCGGCCTTTGGAAAATGCAGCTTAGGTATCAACAAAGCTGCCTGCTCTCTCGATGCGTCTGAGTATATAGAGAGCAGAGAGCTATCAACGTTAAAACCAGACAAGCAGATGGTTTTCTATCTATATTAATGTGAAGTTGTCTATAAAGGCTTAATGTTATCAAAGAACGCGGTCAGCTGATGCGTCTCAAATAAGAACCATTGCGTATAATATGACAGCAGCACCTCCAGAGGAACAGATTATTTGTTCTTACATAACAAGTCAAGAACCGTTACAAGAATGCTTTTATTAATGCATTTAATGTTTTCCTACCCCGGCGCCGCCTCGCGTTGTACTCTTCACGACACAGGGCCATATGAGCTGCTAATTTTACCTCTCTTTAATGACTACCGACGGCGCTACAGTCTCGCATTAAGTAGGCATGGATCAGCTGTCTGCAGAATTAAATATTCTCTCTCTCTCTCTCTCTTGTTCTCTATGTTTTCTCTCGATCTTTGAAGCCGAGATAAACACAGTGCATGCTCTAATGGCGAGTGCATGCAGAGTCCCTGTTTAACGACGCATTCATTTGCTCCCCGCAGCATCTCGGACCACGCGAGGAAGAATCTCTTCGGGATCGTCGTGTCTTACGAGGCCAAAGTGAAGGTCTACCTCGGCACGCTGAGCTCCCTGTCGGGGTGAGTGCAGTGCTGCTAGAGTGCAGTCTGGCGCCGCCATCTTTGCAGAGGGCGCTCTCGCCTCCGCCGCACCGAAAGACGGCGGCAGCAGCAGCAGCGCTTCCGACATCGCACGTGGCTAATTTCTTCGGCGGTATGCCTTAACGACGAGGGACACCCATCGTGAGCGGGTTCAAAGGAGCGGGTCCCATACGGGACGCGAATAAAGCAAGCACACACAGCGAAACGGCGAACGACTGCACACCGTCTCTTTAAAAGGGTGCAGCGTTGTTAAGGCTAGAAACGACGTCACTTCTCCCGGTGTTGTGTTTGTGCTCGGAACGGTCCGCGATTGATTAGTAGCTTGGTTATTCTTCTGTTGGCACTAGTGATTGGTCAAATCGCGGGAGCGTTCTTTTTGTGAATCATACGTGCGTGCCACGGTTTTCCTGGCTTAAACGGTTTTCGTGAATTCGGCTCGCGTTTGGGTGGTGTCAGTTTTGTAGCTCTCACAACGCTGCATGGATTTGTTGAAAGTACAAGTCGGCGAACGCTAGTGCGCACTGATCCGGCTCATAAAGGATGATCAATGGGGGGGTTACCGCTCGGGAGAGCACACGCGTGGCTCTCTCCGCGAAAGTTCATGCGGGAGAACAAAAAGTATAAAAAAAAGACACAAAAGGTGATACGAAAGGTTAGGTTGATACTTTGTCTACTTTCGGCAAAATTTAGAGAAGCCAAGGAAGGATCCTTGTGCATAAGCCGAATGTAGATAGATACTGAACTGAGTAGTCCTATTTAGATTTTCGGTTTGTGCTGGGAATGCGGTTCCACTGCTGGGAAAAAAAATTAAAAAGAGGATGCGTCGTTCGTATCACGAATTTTCAATTACGCGCGTCCCGCGATTGAACGAGAAGGAAACATGCGGGATCGGCCTTCGCAATTACCTGAAAAGCGTGCGCTGCTATAGACGAACACGGGATGAGTTTCTGAGTTTCTCCGCGCCTGTAAGATCAAAACGCCGCTAGAACGACTTCTTTCGGTGCTTTCATTAGTATCTTTCACCTTAGAGATGCGTGAGCTGTCTACATTCGCTTTTGTTCATGATAAGTTTATGGCATTCGGAGACCTTTCTGCTGTAATGATTGGCCTGAAATCAAGATAGAGACCATCACTATGTATTGCGGTACTAAAGGATTGCAAAAAGGCTTCAGCTTAAGTTAGGGACAACGCTTTGAGCTAAGGAGAGAAGAATGATAGGTGTAACTTTAAGAGACCGGAAACGGGCACAGTGGGTGAGGGAACAAACGCGGGTTAATGACATCCCAGTTGAAATCAAGAGGAAGAAATGGGCCTGGGCAGGGCATGTAATGCGAAGCCAAGATAACGTGTGGTCCTTAAGGATAACGGAATTATTTACAAGAGAAGGCAAGCGTAGCAGGGGCGGCAGAAAGTTAGATGGGCGGATAAGATTAAGAAGTTTGCGGGGGTACGGTGGCCGCAGCTGGCAAAGGACAGGGCTAATTGGAGAAACATGGGAGAGGCCTTTTCCCTGCAGTGGGCTTAGTCAGGCAGCTGCTGCTGCTGCTGCTGATGATGATGATGATGATTGATGATGATGATGGCTAAAGGTCGAGTCGCAAGTAAAATTCTTCCTATAGGTTTCAAAGAGAGACTAAATAAACAAAATGCCTACGTGATTGTCAAGAAATTTCGTTCAGTGCGCAAATCCCAGAAGGCAAGAGGCTGTACCCAAAAACGAAGCTCAATTTTTCTCATTACGAATAAAAATAGAAGCAACGTGAATCATCAGAAACGCTATCCCAGCTTTATTCTAAACATAGCATTCACCATTAGGCAAATAGAGCACCTCTTCCGTTCTTCATACTGACTTATAAATCCAGGTGGCACAGAAAAAAGCGTAGTATTGATTGTTGGTCGTGTTAAAATAGCTCGAAAAAAATGCTGATTCATAGTTTAAAACTTGACGTGCCTGTACATTATGCTGCCAGAGCGAATGATATGTGCCGACGGAGAGAGCAGGGGCTGTCCGCGCAAGCACGCATGAAAGTATGCGGTGTGAATTGGCGCGCTTATTACTTTTCTCTTCAACGTTCGAATTAAAGTGCTCTGACGCAGCTCATCTTTGAAAGAAGGCTGAATGAAACACGTGACCACACTACTGAAACATTCCATGTGAGTGGTGTATAAGGAATTATGAGTTCAAAGAGTTAACTGCTGGGCTAATTGGTGTCCTGACATCACATTCGTCTTGTTTAGTGCAAACGATGAATGTGGTGGAACTGTAAGGAATTCGAAGTCCGCACTGTATGAAGAATATTCAGAAATTCATAAGGTTTTCTTTTGTCTTTCTCATGCTTTCCATATACTGTCGACATACCTTCCATATTATGTGTATGGCGTCCTATGGATTTCGTGTGAATGTCGACAATATTTTCCCGTATAGTCCGTACACAGGGTGATTTTTGTAACGAGAGCTACACTGGGCTACCAGCCGAGCATTTCGCGGTGGCTGGGAGAGGAATGTTGTGCGCATTCGCCATTACCATGGCAACCGGGCAGGAGCAGCAGGTGCGGCGTGCGCTTCGCCATCGCCGCGGCCGCGCGCCCGCTCCACGTTCGGAAAGAAGCGCGCCGCACGCCGCTCTACCACCCGAACCTCGCGTCGCATGCGCAGCATTGCGTATTAAAGGTGGAGATGTAATGGGTGGCTGTATCACAACGTTTTACATGGATGCAGAGAAGGAGAGCCCAGCCGCTGCTAAACGGCGGTGCAGACAACAGAAGGTTAACTCTTCCGATCCTGAGGTCGTCGCCTGGCACTTGGCTACTCGTCAAAGAGAGAATGAGCGTAAGAAGGCGAAAAGAGCAGCGGAGACAACCGAATAGAAAGAGAGCAACGGCTTGCCAAACGCAGATACCAGACTGCCGAGCGTAATAGACGACGCATAGCCGCCGAGACGGAGCCCAATGTCTCTCATTGCTAAACATACAGTGACCACAACAAGCTCAGCCAGGGAAACGTACCTCTCGCTACGTATATCCTAGCATAGCAGAAGTAAGCCACTGGCAATGTTTCAACCGTTTACAGATTTTTATTTTAAGAACTGTGAGAAATACGTCGGTGCGGTCTGTGTCGGTGGAGTGCACAGCGATGTGGACATTATGTATGACGTAGAGTTCACTAATTAGGTGGTTAAATAACTAAAATTAACTAATCATCTTTTTTTTCATATATTAGGGGACAAAGTTATCTTGATAATTTGAAGGACGTCAACATGTAAGGTGAGCCCTGTGTTTATACTTTCTTAATCGGCAATATGGTTCGAATTATCGAACGCCAAAAATGCGCATATGAGTGCTCCTTGAGTTGGCTTTCTCGCATTGCATGTTTTAAAAGCGGCTTCACCCGCGTTTGTAATGAATGAGATGCGGACGACATAAGTGTATTTGCTGCTGTAGAAGGAGGCGCTTTTATTTCCGCGTCCATACCACGCACAGAGACGCCATTTCACAAATAAGCAGTGCGCAAAAGGCAACTCAACGAGCTTTGAAACGCGTATTTTTTGATGTTCGACATCTCAAACCACATCGTCGGAAAAGAAAATTAAAAAAACAGGACTCACCTTCAATTTCCTTTCATTCAATTTCGCATATAGTCTTTCCCTCTAAAATGTAGCATAAAAAAGTTCATTGCTTAAATTTTGTTAATTAATCGGGCAATTATTTAGCACTATTACCTATATAATGCCCCTTGCCATACAATTCACATGCACAGACCGCACCGACGTAACTCTCAGTGTTTTGAAAATAATAACCGGTAAATGGTTTTAAAAATCACCCTGCAGATTCCGTATGTTTCCGTATGTTTCCAAACAAACGGAACTATGGGAACCATCATGCAAGAGTTTTCACAAGGGACACACTGTCATTCTTACTGCAGAGTAGGTGACCACCATGCCAGGAAAAAAATTGTGAAGTACATTTGGGTTGAAACGAAAGTGATTGTCTTCGTATTGATTTTTACCGCATACTACACCCGCAGGCGGGGCGAGATGGCGTGTTTCATCCCGTTTCTCCTGATGCACCCACGGCCCGCCGAGTCCCCGGTGGACCCCAGCCCCGACGAGTCACTCACGGTGGCGACCACGTCGGCGACCAGGAGCGCCAAGCCCGTGCCGGCCACGGGCTTCGACGAAGTGATAGCCGAGTCGTCGGCGCGCACCGGCGCTGCCGTGCTGCAGGGACCGCTCGAGTGCAGCCCCGGCGGATCCGTCGACGTGCTGGGCAGCGACAGCCCTACCGAGGTCCAGGGCGGCGGCTCTGCGTCCTCTTCCTGCGAGGGCGAGCTCGCCCGCAAGTTCGCCGACGTCAACACCAACGGCGACTGAGACTGGCAGCGCCTCCAGCGATGGCTGCCCCCATAGGACGATGCAGCGCTGGGCGCGCCAAGTCTGCGCTCGCAAGACGCTGGTGCCAGAAGTGCATTTTTTCTGCGAGCCTCGCCTCTGTAATACGCGGTTATTCTCGTTAAGGGCTCGCGCGTTCCTGTCGCGACGTTTTGTTTGGGCCCATGTTTAGGCAGGAGCTGCGACAGGAGTATACCAGTGAGGAACGTTCGCGGTGATACGACGATTCTTGCGTTCCCGCCGACAGGAACCCTTCGCTAACGTCTAGCTCCCATGCCTCCGCAGGAGTTTGAACTCTGACAGCAGCGGCATTATCCAAACACCACCACGAGCGTCAGCATGCTCATGCTGCTCCTGTTCGCAGCTCTTGTGCAAGCTGCCCGTCCTCGTCGTGAGGCAGCCATACTGAGGCCACATCTTTGTAGGCTGTTCTTTGTTTAAAGGCTGTGTAGACGTAGACTGTTGTCGCGGTAGTGGCACGCGAAGTAAGTCTTGTGTACGGCAAACTACGTGTTTTGAACTGCGCGCGCCGCGGACTTGTAACCATGCTGTTCGCGCCGCCAAGCATGGCGCACGCTAACCAAGCGTGAATGTTTCTATACCTACGTGCATCTAGTGAAGTTCCTCGATGTCTGTGTGTGTGTGCCGTCTCGACATTTGTTAACGCAGGCTGGAGCCACGTGAATGCTATACATTTGTCGTGCTAACAGTGAAGCGATGTGTTTCTGCTTTCCTTGTGCAACGTGAAAGATAAAATAGCCGACGAGAGTATATATATTGCGAGCGCGTGGCAAGCGCCTGCCTTTGTTAAAGTGATAAAATGGTGCGCGCGTCGCGTATTTACAAATCGTGCCCTTTACAGTTGCCGAATTCGTGTCTAGATCTGTAGCAAATTATGGAATTTTTTTTAATCGCAGGCAGCTCGGCAGCTGTCATGAAAGATACCATACTGCTTGGAAAAGAAGGTGAATAAATGATGCGCGTGTTACATTTTGAAAAAGAAAAATACCACCAGAGTGTAAACGGGATTGCGCCGTAAGAGACGCAACAGTACGTTACCCGTGCGCCAATCGGCCGAACTTCATGACAATACCCTAATCGCTGTTAATGGGGCTCTACAGGGTACGTTTCGTAAACTCGCGCATGCGTTTTATTTGTTTGCTATATTCTGTCCTTCAGTGGTGCTCTGCTATATCAATGCAGCGGGATTTGCGTAAAAACTTTTCGGAGCTGTTGACCAGCTGCGTCTGTACCGCGCGAATCTGCGAGGAGCTTCTGTAACTATACCACACGCTGTTACTTAACGCGGATCCCGCCAGTTCCTTGTTAATGCGGGCGTGCCATGGCACGGCCTTTCGGGGGTGATCCCGTTCTGCTACGTTTGCTGTGAATATCCGTTTATCGTACGCGTGTTGTCGTACTGGTGCCATTATTTGTGATGTTTATCAGACTAACACGAGCTTATGGGGACCATACAGTCGTAGTGTCACGGGGCAGACGGAGAAGGGGCGGGACAAGTAGATAAGCACCTTGCTGGTGATCGGGTGATAGGTGCGAATCTGCTGTTATCGATGAGTAGTGCCAAAAAAAAAAGAAAAGTAAGGCGTACTGCCGTCACAAGACGCTTGTTATGGGCTTGTGGCATGGCCGAAGCCCGAGTGGTGGTTCTGTAACAGTAATGAAATCGTAAAGAAGCGCGAAAGACAATGAGCGGCCGGCGAAGCAGCTTCGCCTGTGCTTGGGTGTTCACTTGCTGTCTCCCTGACCATGTATACGTTGTGCTTAGTGAGTGATCTCTTTACTACAGCTGTCTCTTAGTAAACTTCATTGTAGCTATCTGTATGTCCCAGGAGGCATCCACTGGCTGAAGAAGCACGCACCTGAAGCATGCGCACGGCGAAGAGCCCTTTACGGGCTTCATTTTTATGTCGTTTTTATTATGTCGTTCTCTTTACCACAGATCGTCGTAGAATAGAGGCAGTGCAGGGCGCCACAAACACTTGCGTGTTTAGATCAAATGAGCCGAGGCTCTTGTAGCATCCCAGACATGAAATCTACGGGAGCAAACGCGTCGAGCGCGGCCAACCTCACTTGTATGTGATGCTGCCATTTCAGCTGTAAGTTGAGCCTGTGAATTCTAGTTCTACGTTAATGCCTGCGTTCTAAACTCCTCTGCTTCGATACAAATGGACACATCCTACGTGTCCTTTGCCTGACCGCGTCGCGGCTGCAAAGCAAGGCACATAAATGCGTAAACGCGTCGCAGATTATCGCGAGTCTGAGCCTCACGTGGATCTTTCGTTTTTGCCTTTTCCCAGACACAGAGGTCGTTCACACACACATACCCAATTTCCTGTTGCAGTGTTGCTACCCGGAAAGCTCTCTATTTTGACGTACACGCGCCCAGCCCCCAACCGACGCTATACACGCAGCAATTATTTAGCGGCGGCGATGGCGGGTGGCTAAAGTGCAAAGCTGATTTTGCAAGTGCCTGCACGCTGTGGCAACGGGGTGCTATACATGCATACAGGAATGTGGGCGAAGAAAAAAAAAAGTAAACAAAAAAGGTGAAGCGCGGGCAGCATGAAACAGAAACCATGGCGCCATACGCGCGCGTGCTGCCTCGCAGGTATGGAAATGACGGAACGGACCACTGCTGTCCCTCCTCCTCTCCCCTTACCCTCTTTTTATCGCTTGCTGCGGGGACCCCTCTCTTCCGTGTGTACATACATTTGTAAAGCACCACTGAGGCTGCTGTCCGGTGACCACCGTTCTCTATATTTGATACGAAACATATATAAGGCATCGCGACACCGTGGATATGGAACAAACAAAAAAAGAGGCAAGGCAGTGTGTATACTCCTGCTCATTCCCTTTCAGCGCCCATCCTCGTTCGCCTAATGAGAAAAGTTACTCTATGTGCACGGTTGCGGCAAAAAAAAAAAAAGGAAAGAGAGCAAGGAACAAAGAGAGAGAGAGCTTTCACTGCATTAGTGCTTCTCGTATTCACCGCGGCTTTGGTTGGTCGGCCCTTACTTGTCGATGCGGACCGTCCCTCCTGTTCATAAATCATTCCGCCGGCAGCGACGCCAACAACCGCAGAAATGAGACGCGCGTGTCTCCAATCCATTGTCCGGACGCGCACGCGGCCGCTGCGCCGACGGAATTCTTCCCCGGGGTGACATCGAGGCAGTTCGTTTCTCAGCACGTGGGCTTAACTCGGCGCGGCGCGTATGCCGGCTCCGAGGCGCAGCAGGAAAGGTGATGCCGTCTACGACCCTCGGGGTTCGCGCGGCAATCTTTCTTCGGTGTTGAACTAAAAATAAATGAATGAAAACGGGTCCCTTGTCTCGGGTGACATTTGGCGCCGGTGGCGCGGCTCCGAGCGAAATACGTGACGCGGTTTCTGCCCTGTCGCGTGGTAGGAGCGCGATCGGCTTCTTCCCCTGATCGACGCCTTTTTCGGGAGTCGCGCTATACTGGTTGTTCGCACTCCGCTGCTTTCGGGGTGATTGTGCTGTGACTTATTATACCACTGTCGCTACTACTGCTACTACTGATACCGCACTGTACAGATATATAATATGTACGTGCACTGTACAGGCCGACATGTATAGATGTATGTACACATGTACGAAAGCTGGAAGCTGTTAGTTGATGGTTGAGTGTGTCGCTGGTCTTGAAGGTAAGAAGCGCGCATTTGTCGCTTATTTTGGCGCTACCTGGTCAGGAGAAAAATGAAAGAGAATACATATTGGCAATGGTGATGTCTTCACACGATGCGCTGTTTGTTTGTGGTTATTCTATAGGCGCCATTCAACCTGTACAGCCGGCGTCGTCAGTGAGTACAGCGCTCGAGCAGTGCGCAGTATCGGGTTTAAAATAAACGACAGAAGCTAATCATTTGCAGGTAATGCGACCGTGTCTACCTAGAGGCTACTTTTGCGCATTCGTGGCCTCTAAAACCGGCGGCTAGCGGCCGCTTTGTTTAGGGAGCAGTATACGCTGCTCGAGCGCTCTACACAAGCCTGGCGCTGACTGTATTACGTCACGCAAACGGGTGCTTAACGATGCTTTCCGGCTTTCACTTGTATCACTTTTGCTCTGGTCTGTACGCAGTCTCTGTTGCGCACTGTGACTAATTGCAGCCCGTCTATGTAATGACCAAAATGTGGGCACCAGGCACAGGAAAAATTCGTGCAGTCTTTTCCTTCCCATCATAGCCCTAGAGATCGCATAAACATTCGTTCTTAGGAAACGCTCTTTAGAATAGTGTAAAATTTCTCGTATTTTACGCCCTTTTTTTCTAACTAT
This sequence comes from Amblyomma americanum, assembly GCF_052857255.1. Classification (NCBI taxonomy): domain Eukaryota; kingdom Metazoa; phylum Arthropoda; class Arachnida; order Ixodida; family Ixodidae; genus Amblyomma; species Amblyomma americanum. The sequence continues at coordinate 196,106,712 of NC_135499.1, read as the reverse complement.
TGGGATCATACCTCTCTTAGCCGGATCAATGTCTTTAAATTTATCACAAACGGTTTGCTTAACGTTCCGTGAAGGTTCCATGCCAAGTTCCCTTTTGCTTTCTTGTTGACAGTTTCTTGACTCGTAAAGCATTTGTATGGCACTACAATAACTTTGCTGACCGAAGGTAAATTTCAGAGTTCAGCGATGACTAAGGCGGGGATCTTGAGCACGGGCTTTGCTTGGCCTACGTAGGGGCAATGGTGGCGGTGCCTTTCGCGGATTTCACTCCCGGCAAATATTTCTGCACGGTCGCATGCGAGCAGGCCGCTGAACTAACGCCGTCAGACATTGTTACTCAACGGTTCCCTTTGACCGTAGAATCTGTGGAGCCGTGTCTCTCTGTACTCGGCCGACGGCTCTGAACGGGAGTTTTTTTTTGTCCGCTAACTGACGTCATCCACTTAGCGCCTCCCTAATTCAGCGGCCTGCCCCTCGAAGGTATACACCTACGGAGACGTATATACGCTATAAATGTGCGCGAACGTCATTTCTTTGCTTGACCAGCTTCATTGTAACGCGCTCTCATCGTCATCGTCATCAAGTTCACTAATAAAAGTTATATACGCCAACTGTAGCGGCGTCTCTTGTTGGTATTTCATTTGTGCAGTGACAAGTTCACCGTTACGCATGAGCGTTCCAGGTGCAATCAATAAACCGATAAATGGTTGTTCACAGCCTTATCGCACCAGCTTAAGACGATATACAACACATTGCCTGTGTGGTTTAATTCATGGCAGTGCGCCCGTTTGTTCGAAAGAGACGTGGCGCTGTTGCAGAAAGTTATTCTTCTTTCACAGGCAATCTCGGCGTGTGTTCGACAGTGAATCGCTATGCTTGCGCTTGTACAGCACCTCATCGGCCCGCAACAGAGGTACATATACTTCTGGAAAACGACAGTTAGTCGCCGCTTTCCAAGTAATATCGCGTGTACCCTCCCCGAGCGCTCGTACGAAGCGCTATTGTTGCTGAGATTTCGGCACGTTGCTCCGCCTTGCCATGTAGGCTTCCGTTTTATTGACGTGAACTAACGCTGCCAGTCCTCTCACGACACCAGAGGCGGCAGTGACAAATGATCCTCGCTGTCCTGAACCGGGCGAGCGCACAATGTTCTCCGACGACGTGATGAAAAGCAGGGGCGCTTGCTCGCAGGCATGTTGTATTTTTTTCCCGTAGGCTCTCCGGCTCAACGCCGCTGTGAAGATGCAGGCACGAGAGGTGCAATATTGCAAACGCCAACGAAGCGCCCGAAAAATAAGGCAGCGAATTTCAGGCAAAAAAAAAAATTCAGACTACGGCGTCGTCGAGAGATGTAAGCATGAAATGCACTGCAGGAAAGGCGTACCGTATCTCAGGACGGCTCATAATATAAAGATAGCGGGGGGCGCTACAAGCAGTCATCTTGACCAGACGCACGTTCGCATCGCTCCGACTTTTTTGAAGCTTTTTGGCCCGGACGTTTTTGTGGTAGACTACCAAAAATGAATTGGCCACCACCATCGTGTTCCTCGCCACCTGTGGACAACGGTTTCAACGCTTCCGCTTGGAAGACTACCCCAGGAAACAATCCCGATACATCGGATACGCCCACCGCCGATGCCGCCAACATGGCACTCGGGAAGCCTCGGCAAGACGCCGCGGCAACAGCTGCGCAGCAGCACAGATAACGCGACGCAATCTATCGCTGTGTTTGAAGCCGGCGCAAGCATGGCGGATGAGGATTCTTTTCTGTTATTTCCGAGGAAGAGATGCCTGGAACTAACCCTTTAAAGGTAGGATTTTGAGTATTTTGCACTTTTCCCTTTTTGAAATTTGCCAAGCAACCTAAAATTGGATTAGGCACTTCCCAGGGGCTTACTTCGCTTTCTAGCGGCCCTGTGTAACGTATTCATAATAATCGTGAAGCGAGCAGTAAAACTTAGACACCTTTCGTGAAAGTTGCCGTTTCCTCGGGTCTATAGTGCTTTTCCTCCTCTACCGTTGTTACCACCGCGCTTGAAGAGGGGCAAATCTGCTATGGAACGTGTAATGTTCAGGATGCATTGTCACCAAGACGACATTATGGCGCTTTTCTTACCGCTATTCACAATTCGCTCATAAAAATGTTACCTTCTCTCTTCGCGCAAGGAATCCAGCCAATGGTGATGAGAAAAGAAGCGGTGATAAATAATGCTGCGACCATCTTAGCATTCCGGCTTCTAGCCTGCCTCCAAGATCGCGACCATGAGCGATCGAACGATCAATAGCAGGAGTTTGTGTGGCCTCCGAGCTTGTGGTTGTCATGCAGGTCATGCTTTGAGGTCATGCAGGAACGGACGGGGGGGGGGGGGGGGGCAGTGCGACTCACGGTTGAGAGAGAGAGAGAGAGAAACTTTATTTGGTCCATTAAGTGTTTCGCGTTCGGTCTTCGTCTGCATCGCTGCAGACTCTTGACCTTCAAAGCAGGGTTGGGCCCCTAGTCCAGGGCTCCACTGAGTCGCGCTGCTTCGCTTGCGTGCTGCACCATTGCCCTTTGGGCGGCGAGCTCGCAGCTGGTGAGCCGGCTCTCCCACTGCTCCGCACTCGGGCCACGGTTGAAAATGGCGCTCCACTCCTGAAACCTCACTGCTGCCGAAGCAATACGGGTGCACTTGGGATCATTTGCATGGAGAAGTGAAGCCCCATGGTTCTTTTGCAAGTGCGTAACTATTCAGTTAGGAACTTAGTATCCCAATGAGGCTGCTCCATATACATTGCAGTTTAGAGATACAAAAACGAAAAAGCTGCGTTACGAGGCGCGAAAGAGCTGCTTTGGTTTACCTAACCAACAATGACAAATTTGTGCGGTTAACGCAGTTAAGATGAGGGAACTGATAATCGCTTCCTAAATTCATATTTGTATAGCGAGCACTACACACTAACAGAGCAAGACAAGACACCCGCCCGATTAAACTAAATTTTACTGGACGTTTACATGGAATATACACATTTCATTGTATACACACACACACACACACACACATATATATATATATATATATATATATATATATATATATATATATATATATATATATATATATATATATATATATATATATATGTAAGCGTCCAGCAAAGTTTAGTTGAAGCCTAGTAGGTCGCCTGTCTTGTTCTGTGCAGTGTGTAGCGTTCGCTAGAAAAAGATTAACCTGGAAATTTCGTAGCGTGAGCTACACTGGCCGGGGCTGAGCAGTTTCGCGTGGCTCCTAGAGAGCCGTGCTGCGCATGCGCGAGGAGCAGTGACGTCACACGGCGCACAGGTGGCGCGCCGGAGCCGCCGCCGCTGCGCGCGCCTCGCCGGTCATAGCCGCGGCAGATGCACTGGCGCCGGCGTTTGCCCAGCTGTGCGCCTCCGTTAAGCAGTAGCCAAGTCTGACGCTGCGCCGGAGCCGCTTGATAACGCCTCTCATTTTGTGCGCATGCGCAGAGGTATCAGGGGGGTATACATATAGCGGGGCGGTTGCCAGTGTGGTAAAGCCATGGAGAAGGAGAGCGACATTGCTGCTCAGCGGCAATGATTCTCACCGCCTCAGTGTAGTTCACGCTACGTATATCCTGGCATAGCCGAGTCAAGTCACTGCTAATTTTTTATGGCGCGCAAGGGCAACTTTGGCCGAAGGGAGCCATGGCACAAGGTATTTTAGTCCGGACAAGAAGGGGCCAAAGACCCATTTCTCGAACATTTCACCCCCGATAACCCGGCCACCAGGCCAGAAGAAAGCTCGTGCCCGCTGTATAATCGGCGGGAACTTGGGATTGAACCTCGCAGCTCCCACAGCAGCGGATGCTAAACCACTAGTCCACTGCTGGCGTCGCCTATGATAATTTTTTGTACAATAATGATCATAGCAATATTACATTGTAACAAAGATTATCACATACCTTGGAGCATAACGCAGCGAGTCTGGAAAAGCAAGCGGGACAGACTGCACCTGAATGCGTCAACTATTTTAGGCGTATATGTGATTGTTTCAGGTAATGTCATCTGTCTAGGTACTTCTCGCAAACGCTGTGACCAACTATGGATATTGCGCGGTAAAGATACACGTAAACTAAAAACTATGACCGGCACAGAGGGACTTACCAATGGAGGCTTGTCTCGGACCATCGCTTCCGGAAGTCCAACGAACGACGCTCGACCGTGACAGCTACAAAGCAGGCTATGCATTGCCAAAGGACATTGCCACTCGCACAGAGAGCGATCATGATAAGAGCATATGCTTCGTGAACAGCGTCCAAACGGGCAAAAGGGTACCACCCAACACAGCTGCACGGAATCTGCAAGCACTCTGGCGCAGCAGGAAGTTGCAAGCCAGCTAGCAGGATGGACGTGTACCTTAGTTCGCTGAAAGCCGCGAGGAAATTTTGTCAAACGCCTGGACGTACCGTCCAAACTCCAAATGTCGATTTATTTGGAATTGTTATTCACACAAGCATCGAGTGAAGACCGTAATTTAGCCATCCACAAAACACGTGAGTTAAGTTCAGAATATCGTTGAAAGAACTCGACGTGGTCCTTTCAAGCCGTCTAGAGCGACGCTCTAGGAAGAGACGTCAAAGTAAGTGTTTACGCGTATGTCGTGATTCACATTATAGACAACTTGCGACGAGTGAAAATATCCTCACATATGCGGGGTGACAAACTTCCAAGTCACAATATGAATGAGTACACATAACGTCAGGTGCGCACTGTCCAACGCCGTGAGCAGCAACAGCAGGGAAAGCGCTAAAAACTGTTGAGGCTTTCCAAACTTGCGAGCGCACTTAAACCTATTTGGTGAGAAGAGTGGCATGTACACGTTCAATAGGCAAATACCGGTCGATTTAACGCAAGACTTAGCCTCACATGTAGCAAACAACCAACTCTGCCTCTGGCATTTTCAGCCTAAGGCAGATTCTAGAATCATGTAGTCGGCTGGTTCGCACTGTATGTCAGAAAGGCCTTCGACATTCGAGGAGTTCATTTTTGAGCCGCACTAAGAAAAACTGTAACCGCTAAGCCAATAAGTCGTTCTAAACAGTCTGGTTAAACAAAGTTAACAAACGTAGTAAAATAACATCATGACGGAACCGTGCCACAGATCATACCGGAAAGTACATTATCAGATGACAAAAGTTGGAAGCAGCACTATGCTTAAAACGTGCAAAATAGGACACAATATCGCAGCAATGAGATCGTTAGGCGCGTGGTGTTCAGAAGATCTCGCAGCGTTCGATAGGGTTCATGGGAGATCCGTCAGGACATCCGAATGCAAGGGCGAAGGGTTTGAAGTTCTTCATGGCGACGGTGCAGGCCTCGGACGTTATTGTTTTGTTGCTTCCGACCCGACAAGAACCGTGGCACACGGTCATGAAGAACACCTGCTCGGGGGTGTAGTTATCCAGGTCCATGAGCGGCGCGTCGTATCCTTCCCTGCAAGACGCATTAAAGCGGCTCTGAAACACCTACAGAGGAGAGCACATCAACTAGCTCAATCGCTGCACTGTGTTGTCATGAAAACCTGCGCCAAATAATACACTTCTGCATGCAGCAGAGGATCCACAATCGCGCGCTAAAGTTGGCGAGCCCTTCCCGGCGACCTTTTTATGCTCGCACCCTCCTCCGTCGCTCGCATCTACGTATACATGTTGAGAGGTGACTACTGTTAGATTCTTTCAGACGTCGGGAAGCTACCACGGCCGCGGCCAGTAAGCCGCGTAGCTCCGGCGGGTCAGGAAGCCCCGCCCCCGGAGGTGGGTCGTTTGAGGAGCGCCGACCTTCCAACGTAAAAAAAGTGACGAGAGGAGAGGGAAAGGCGCGAAGACGCTGAATTTCAAATTTGGACTACACGTAACTCAGCTTCTGCAAAACGCATGAAAAAATACTTGCTGGACCATATTCGTGAAGCGCCCTGCTTTAACATCCCAGGCATACCGCAACTTTATTAGAGCCCCTTTCAGAGCTCCTTTAAGACTTCATAAAGCACGCGACAAAAAAGCACATCCACTCAGAAAAACTTCAGTACCAAGCTAACTGCTCCCTCATTTTCCGCCAATATGCTGCAAAAATGGTGCAACGTATTGAATGAAGTTACTGAACTGACGCAAGCTGGTAATATTCTCTGATCTCTTGGTACCTGATCTTTAACTGTGTAAATAAAGTACTGCATTTACTCGCTCAATGTACTAGCTCGCATACTGAACGCACCGTTAATTTGGCTGATAAAAGCTAAAGTTCTTCTCCCGCGCGTGATTAACGTGTCTCGCTCTTTTGGCACGCAGTCTGCTCCTGAAGATAGAGAATGCTAGCAAGTGCCCTTTTTTGACGCCGAAAATTTCGCAGTGCTATAAAGCGCCGTCTGTTGAATTTCAACGCTACTATAATACCCCACATTACGACACGAGCAAACAAAGAGCTGTGCGAGGAATGCGAGAACAAACCCTACCACGCCTAGACGCAACGGGTTCCTCTGGTCGATCTGACGTACTATTGACTGTAGCAACTTGTTGCAGTTAGGCTTCCCGCGGAATTCTGTGGGCTGGACTAAAGTTACCACTGGTTGTGCTCTCTTTGGAGTTACAAGCCGCAACTCAAGTTGAGCTACACGTGCGCGTTTCAGATAAAAGTGGTTGATTATTCTTGCGACCGCAGAGACCATACTGAAGAGTGCTTTTTGTTTTATTTTGAAGTTCAATCATACCAGATAAAGTGTTTGCCCGTTCTATACGCCTGCTTTTCGTTCTGTTTTTACCGCTTCAAAAAATTTTTCGAACATTTCATCCCGCTGAATGAAAGCACCCGCCAGATTTTGAGCGATATTTGGAGAGGGGGAAAGTGCGTTCATTATGCGAATAAATACTGTACTCTTCGTAGCGTTAGACCGGCTGCAAAAAGTTGTGCCGACAAAATGTAGAATTGCAAGGTTTCATATCTGCGTCGTTTTCGAGAGGTGGTCTGACGTACTCTTCCGAGAGCAAATGCATTCGCAGACAGAATTGAAATGCGAAAAGAACGCATCTGGAGGCTGAGCGTTGTACATGCGACATGTGACTTTAACCCAGTACGAAAATTTTTATTCCTATGCATACAGCATCATCACCGTCATTACTCTGGTAATTCCACTGTGGGGCAAAGGTCCCTCCCAATGACCTCCAATAAACTGTGCGCCGCGCCAGCCGCTGCCACTCTACCAGAACCAATTTCCTAACCTCGTCCGCTCATCTGATTCTCTGCTCCTCCTTTAGTACCCTTCACCCCACTGCCCTGCAGTGGGCGTAGTCAGGCTGACAGTGATGATGATGAGGATGATGATGACGACGACGACAACCTGGTGGACCATCGACGAACTGTTCTCCGCGCATTTTCCGTCAAGCACCACATTTCTTCTTCTTGATTTCCACAAGAATATCATAAATGCACTAACCCCATTCCCATCATCCTAGTAATTTCTTATGGTCGAGTTCTCTGCCCCTACTTGGCGTTGGCAGATGTGCTTCCTTACCATTTCCTCTCCAAGAATGTCTCTGGTAGCCTTGAGGTCATGAGGCAAATTATATACAGAGTTTCAAGCTTTCCTACCGCAATATTTCCACCGCCTTCCGACGCATTTGCAGTCATTGGACCGCCATCTGTCGGCTTTCCTTTCTTCTTTACTAATTTCTTTTTAAACCCGAATTCCTATTTTTACGGCGCTACTATTATTGCGGTAAATATTTTGCCTACTCTTCAAACCAATGTAGAGTTCCTCTTCTTTCGGTTCATTTCAATGCCCGAATTCCTGTTTGCTGCTTTCAGATATCCTGCGTGCTTCAGTGCTTGTTGAACCCCCCTTCTCGATGTTCTTCCTTTTATCGATTAGCACCCGATTATTTTGACACTTCTGATAAGTCGACCTCTTCTGAGGAGTTCTTTTCATGCTTTGCATTTTCTCGCTATCCTTCATTTCCTGGGATAGCTTCTTTATTGCTTAGTTACTCTTCATCTTACATCGATTGCCCATCTCTTAGCTAGATTGGAAAGTTGGCGATTCATAGAATCCGCGTTAGTCTATTCCTTTTAGATTAAAGTGGTCCTGAAATGCGGCGCCTTCCGACAGAGTTAAATGCGGCGCCTTCCGACAGAGTTCACTGGTTTATCTGCTTCAAATTCTCAAACCTCCTTCTTTAAATCTAGGCTGATTCTAGACATCATCCGTATATGGCCGCAACATATGTCCGTTCCTAACACCTCCTGCACAATTCTGGAATGGGCACACATTGCGAAGTCTCTTTCACCTTTAGTTTCTCCCTTCTAGCTCTTCCATCTCCGCTTCCTATTCGCGCCTTTGCGGAAAAAAAGCATTCGCTAATCTTCGATTACTTCTTGTAGATCCTGTAAGCGGTCCTTGTTTCCTGCTCTTTGCTTACCTACGTCTTCTTCTACTTGTCACCCACCAGTGCAGCAAGCCTCGTTTTTAATTTATTCATTACCGATTTTACACCCTGAAGGTAACTTTCAACCACCTCGACATATTGGTGTAGTTGCAAAAGCGCGCGCTACCTTGTACTCGTACCTTATATCAAGCTGAATTATCACACTGCCGCCCATCTTCTAGTTGAAGCTGAAGAACTAGTCGATGTTGCCAGTTTTGTCCTTAATTGACCAAGAAAACTCCCCATGTTCTCACTGCTCTACCCAGGCAAAACACAATGGGCCCTTTACCGTCATTGCGCCCAAGTGGGCTAGTCTTCACAGCAAGAAACAGCCTCAAAGTTGGCTTTCCTGGCACGAACTACATTTATTGCGGACGCCGTCCAGCCATCCTGTTAGCTGTTGGGAAATTAACTTTGCTACCTCTGACTTGAAGGAAGTGCAGCAGGCCAGCATGAAATCGGCTAAAAGTAATGCATGAATGCTGGACTTCTACTTTTATTCCCTTCAACTGCAACGAAGGCCAGTGTTTGCACACAAAGAATTTCTACAGTTAAATTTTGGACTTTGGAATTTAGTTATTGCTTATCGCGTCTTTTCCTCACCACATCTGTACGGATTTAAGAAGGGGTCATCCAATCCAGACGCACGTAAACATGACGCAGTCTCGCCAAAACACAGCTTTCACCCATCGTCAACCACAGAAAACCATCTACTGCTAGTCGAGCAGGGTATACCTCAAACAGCAGAACACTCATGTAACAATCGTAAACAAGCCCATGAGCACCATGCAGCACGCACTCAGACAGTGTAAACATACCGGACTCGCGCATGATGCATGTCAAAGAGAGAAAAAAAAACTACTTTTTTTAGTAATAAACTGAGTTTCGTAAAAATAATTTAGAAAGGCCACAGCTGCATCTAAGCCGCAGGATTATCATAAGAGATGCCAATTGGTGTTGCAGAATCTAACCACTCTATGATAATTTCTACCTCCAGCCTAGAGATATGCTTCTCTCCACCACTACATGCAGCCTAAAAAGCTTTGTGGACAACGCGCTGTACCTGCCATATTGGAGGTAGGTCGCGTAAGTCGTCTCGAGAGCCGGGAGGTCTGGAAACACACCCTCCTCGTGGCACGCCGCAGTCAGTAATGCCCACGTTGGCGAATTACCAAATCCTCGTCTCCCGGAGGTTCCACCGGCGGTCCATGATCTCGTTCGCGGACTGACTGTGCTGTGGTTGCCGTTAGGCTCAATGGAAGCAGCCTCCGTAGACGTGCTGCTGTCGTAGAAGCGCTCCCAGTACGAGGTCCAGGAACTCGTCCACGAGCTGTCTACACTGTCGCTGTTGACTGCTTCACCGGTGCTAGCCTCCGCATACGAGTTGTCTTTGCCGTCAGCTCCACCGGTAGTGACCCCCACGGACGCATTCTTATCGTCGTGTCCTGTGGACGACGTCGAGGGACTCGCCGTCGATGAGGTCGCGGTAATGTCGCTGTCGCCGGATCTCGAGATCGCGACCGCCGCGCCGGCCATCCGGAACAGCTCTCTGGCGAAGAGGAAGCCGACGCCGCCGTATAGCATGGCGGCCGTGCCGTCATCGGCGTAGAAGGGCGACGCCAGCACTGCTGTGCAGAGGGAGACCACGTGCCTGATAGGGTCGTGCGACGCCATGCTGAAGTGGTCGGCGCGGAACACGCGGGTCGCGTTGTCGCGCGCCGCCGTGCCCAGAGAGCGGCGCAGCGCCCGGCGGCTGGACAGCCAGAGCTCGAAGAAAACCCCGTTGGACGGGTTCACGGAAACGTTGCCGTACAGCGCCTGCAGCAGGTCCTCCAAGCTCCTGCGGCGAGCGAGCGCGGATCAGAGTAAGGGAACGGTATAAGATGTCGATTGTTCGCCCTTATATTCGATTCCACGTCTGGCATATACCCCGCCAAGAGGCTAATCCCAGCAGCTCTCTTGAGCTAACGAAGAATGGCAAACAGAATCAAAATTAATTACTTTTTGGGTATATTCGCCTGATTCTTTTATCTCAAGTTAGGTTCCCAAAAGTGGCGACGCCATTCTCCAGTTTACTACGACATCAACCTAACCTCACTTGCACCTCACAATGGTGTCAATACATCGCCGTGCAGCATGTAGGGGGCAGTGCCATGTCGTATCACGGGGAAAAATATCAAAATTAATATTTTAAGCGCAAACCTCAAAACCAGAGCTGTTACTAAGAATGACGAGATGACTGAGTGACCGCAGAACATCGCGAAGCCCCAATGGAACGCTTGCTTTCTCTTTGTCTGCTTAATGTGGCGGACTGTCTTGCCTGGGCAAAACGATTTCATCAAGTGGTCTGGCCGAGTTTCCTTCCCACGGACTTATCGTGAACATAATTTTGTGGAGCACGATCTTTTTTTTTAGCCTCAGCTTTTGAGTGTTATTGTTCCTTCATCCGATCCACAGTAAAAGCAGAAAGTAAGCAGTCCCCCATTTTATCCCTTTGCGGCAGGGCGTATACAGTTGTGCCCACGACATTACAAACTTTTTCTCGGACCTGATAGAATTGTTTTCATGCAGTTAGTGATGCCGGCTACATTCAAATTGACTACTGCACAGAATGGCAAGGCGCCTTGCCCGGTCTTGCTAGAATTCTGGTTTCATTGTGCGTCTAGACAAAAAATTCAATTTGCCGACCTAACGAATTGAGCTGGACGTCGCGACGGTCGTCTTGCTGCCTACGAAGCTCTGCCTCGCGCTGTCACTTTTTTCTTCTCTGAAGCGGTGGAATGTTTTACAAATGGACACTGTGCTAAGTTTTGGTTGCAGTAACAGTTGCGGATGATAAAAGAATAATTAATTGGGCAAAAGTGTGCTTGCTATAAAAACGAGGCTGCAAATCCGGGAGTGTGGAAAACAGCAGCGTGTATGAATTACTAATTACTTTGGCCATTCCTGTTGTTTTTGTAAAATAGGGGTTTCGAAACACACACGCAGATTTAGCAGATTTTTCTCAATAGTACAATGTAATTCGTGTCTTAAAAGATTAAAAATAACCCAGCTCTGACGCTCAACAAAAGAAAAATAGTCTGCAGGGTTCTCAATCGCATCATCCTGAGCACCTTACCCTCGTCCGAGGATTCCCAGTTGGAAAAACAACAAAGGAAGAAAAGGCGGCAGGTGAATCCTACATTCACATCAGTATGGACGCTGCGTTACAAGCTAGTTTTGAAAATCCTGCGCGGCCTGCAGTGCATTTCGTTGTAATTCGCCAGCAGTAGCTATCCGTATGCAACAGCGGTTGCAAATACGGGCGCTTCGCGCGCGCATGCACACACACACACACACACACACACACACACACACACACACACACACACACACACACACACACACACACACACACACACACACACACACACACACACACACACACACACACACACACACACACACACACACACACACACACACACACACACACACACACACACACACACACACACACACACACACACACACACACACACACACACACACACACACACACACACACACACACACACACACACACACACACACACACACACACACACACACACACACACACACACACACACACACACACACACACACACACACACACACACACACACACACACACACACACACACACACACACACACACACACACACACACACACACACACACACACACACACACACACACACACACACACACACACACACACACACACACACACACACACACACACACACACACACACACACACACACACACACACACACACACACACACACACACACACACACACACACACACACACACACACACACACACACACACACACACACACACACACACACACACACACACACACACACACACACACACACACACACACACACACACACACACACACACACACACACACACACACACACACACACACACACACACACACACACACACACACACACACACACACACACACACACACACACACATACATACATACATACATACATACATACATACATACATACATACATACATACATACATACATACATACATACATACATACATACATACATACATACATACATACATACATACATACATACATACATACATACATACATACATACATACATACATACATACATACATACATACATACACACACACACACACACACACACACACACACACACACACACATACATACACACACATATACATATATACATATATACATACATACATACACTGGGACGAATTCTACCCAATCCCAAAATATAAGGTCGAATTCTCGAAGTGACCGTGAATGTGTAATGTTTCATCGCAATCATTTAGGTATGCCTAAGTTGGCAAAGCAAGTAACGTTAGAGAGTGCCCTTTTGATGCCCTAATGCGATTTCACATGATGCAACCGGAGCCGTGACTACAGACGAGAATTTGAGTCTGCGTGCTCGCATTTCAGGCACTCCCCGGCTAAGCCAGCCTGGCTCCCATGCGCAGAGCTTTCGATTCGGCCGATTCTGCCCGAAACTAAAGCCGGATTTACCAAAGACGTCGAGTTAACATTTCGCAACCATTGTTCAGGTCGCACGCCATTTTTAACAGGGGACCCATATGTGCGGAGATTTCGGGCACCCGAGAACACAAACGCTGACGGATATGTGACCCTCAATTTACAATTCAAAGAAGCACTACTTCGTGATAGTTCCACTCACTGAATTGAGCGACTTCAATGGCAGGCTAAGCTCCGACAACAAGCACGCTCGATTCACGTTGCCTACGACTACGAAGTGTGTGAGGTTGAACGTCGCAAAGCTACACATGGGCTAGGAAGGACGCCGTGGTGGAGTACTCCAGATTTTTTAGACCACCTGGGATCTTTGATGCGCGCTGATAGCACATATATGCATGTTTTTGCACATCGCTTTCATCGAAATGTTGCACCGCCGTTTGTGCGCAGCTACGCTGTGGCACCTCTATTTCGAACACTTAACGGAGAGCTTTCGGAAAGAAAAGAAAATTGAACCCGTGTTCCGGGGATGCGTTGGGACTACTGCGGTAGTCTACCCAAGAGATAGCGTCGACCGGGAGGTAAGGTCGGGCCTTTCGAACCCGGACATCGAGAGATTGTCGCCGAAGCAGACACGGGCGAAGGATAAGAAGACTTAACAACGGTTTATTTCCATGGCAGAAATAAATTGATGCTCTTTATATAGCACAGAACACGCATTTTTATACGCTGCACGTCGCCCAGGAAAGTGTTCCGTTCCTCAGGGGGAAAAGTTGGACATATCGAAATATCGCGTGACACTGGTTACTGGCACACAAAGCCTTATTCCTTGCGATGCTTACACTTCTGGCAGAGCATGTATACCCGCTTCCCTTCGGGTCGCATCACTCACGATGCATCCCTACAAGGATTCCACATATGCGAATGCGCGCGACTATCCGTGGCCAGGTGGATACATCGTCAAATATGGGTGAGGCAGCTAAAGAATTCTCCGTATTAAAGTATTGCAATGCGCTGCAGCGCTGACCTGCAAAGCGCATTCTGACAAGCTCCAAGTATATGCCGTCTGCGTTGCATCGTAGCAGCCACCAGCGACGCTGATGTCACCCGCTGTGCGTCCTGTAGTTTGTAAACGTTCCCCTGCTCCACGACGCGTCACAAGCCGTCCCCCTACCCCGAAGAGCTGCCAGCTACGCCACTGCATCGGTTCACCGACCTGCTGTCACCGCTGTCCTCTGGCCACAAGACAGTCTGCCAGCTCCTAGCAGCTGAGAACAGGGCCGTCAGAGCGGCGTCCCCGATCCTCGACGAAGAAATGGCCTTCTTCAGAGCCACGCTTTGCAGTCGCTCGAAGAGGTGCGCGAGCTTAGCCCGTGCGTCGGCCTCCAGGCGCTCGCGCTCCAGCACGGCAAGCAGCACGTTGTAGACCGACTCGACCTGCATGGCGCACATGAGGGCCTGCGCCAGGGCGCCGAAGAACTCGACGGTGCGCACGGCACTGAACACGGCCTCGGACGCCAGGGGAGCGAGGATCTGCGGCGGAATTGCGTAGCGGTGCAGTTCTGTTATGCACAGCCACGGTGTCCTTTCATATCTGATCGACACGCACAAAACCTCGGGTTATAATAAAGGTGGTCTTCGAATTTCTTCTGAACACTCCACCCTTTCGTATTGCTTATTTTCGATGCTTCGGAACAGGAGAAGGCTCATGAACATTAAAACTTCCCCTTAACATCGTCTGAAGCCCTGTGTTGCGATGTGCGAAGATAAACAATATCCGCTAAGAAGCGAAATGATTTGCAATATCTGAACGGCAGTGTATAATCGTTAAAATCTCAACGGCAAGTAGTATGAATGCCGCTAAGCCTGTCAGAACTGCTCGAAAATCTCCTCACCTTTTTGCATTCAAAGTAGAATATGCCCTGAGAGGCGATGAATTCTATATTACATGCGCGAAACCGAGCCAATTCTTATTCCGCGTTTCAAATTTTGAATAGCGTTGTTGGATTGTTTCGTGTTTATAGTCCTACTCTGCGCATACGTCTAACGCCTTACGAGGCACTCAGGTCGTGGCACCCACCTGGGCAACCCACCAGCTGGTGTGGGCCGCAACGTCTGCGGCCGAATGGTTCCAGAAGAGCGACTCAACAGTGTCCAAGAGAGCGACGTCGCTCACGTAGACCCGGTCATCCAATTTGACGGGCGCAGAGGCAGTGCCCGTTCCCTCGGCCCCAAAGGCCGACTGCAGAGCGCGGAGCCAGTCTTTCGGACCCAGTGGGTACACGAAACGAGCCAGGCCTCTCACATCGCCCAGCCACGGCTTCGCCGACGGCCGCGAGGCGTCCACTACCGCTTTGCTCAGATCGCCCATGATACTCGACTGGACGTCGCCGCTTCGCTCCATCAGACCGCCTTGCCAAGCCTCGTCGCCGAATACCGTGGAGGACACGAGCCGAGAGTAGCTGTCGAGCACGGGTTCGTCCGCAATTCTGAAGTGGAACCTGCATGCGCAAAAAGGTACAGAAAAAATGCAGAGTAAAGAGGTCTGCGCAGTACATCTGCTACCTTTAAATGTGGACCCACACGACAAAAAAGAGTCATATCATATCGCGATCCGCGATCTGCTACCGTGGTCCGCTTCCGCGGAGCACCACTACATACGCGTTGATTGGTCCCGGCGCGGGAGGCGCGCACGCAGCTGACATGAACGTGGCGCCATCTGGCGCCCCCATGGTGTTCTGCGCGCGCGCAGTGGCGCCACGCGGAAGCGGTTCACGGTAATAATAATAATAATTGGTTTTGGGGGGGGGGGGGATGGAAATGGCGCAGTATCTGTCTCATATATCGTTGGACACCTGAACCGCGCCGTAAGGGAAGGGATAAAGGAGGGAGTGAAAGAAGGAAGAATGAGGTTCCGTAGTGGAGGGCTCCGGAACAATTCCGACCACCTGGGGTTCTTTAACGTGCACTGACATCGCACAGCACACGGTCGCCTTAGCGTTTTTTACCGGATCGCGGATCGCGCTATTCTATGACTCTCTAAATAGAATAGCAGCCCTTTAGCGCTAATGGAACGAATTACTCATTCGCGTGCCGGCCATCTCAGTCTGTCGGTGAAGCGGCTAGTTGTAATACTAACCCCTGATGCCTGTTCCGCGGGCCAGAAGTGTAATTGAGTTCATTTCAAGAGAACAGCTTTCGTTCGATCGTCACCGAGCTAGCACCAGTTGCCGTGTAAAATGAGGTAAAATTATTAATAATAATAATAAAAATAATAACTTTATTTATTTCCATCAAACTCACATGATGCCGGAGGCCTGCAGAAAAAGCTGCCATTAAGGCAGCTTGACAAAGACGTAGGCCCCCACACTGGCAATTACACGTAGCGGTCAGCAGTCATGAACAAATATATACAACAAAGTGTGAAACAGCAAGCAAAAGTTATTACATTTAAAAAAGGAAGTTTGCACAAAACCTGACTGTAACAAGAGGGCACGCAATTTCAACAACTCTCATCGCCGGAGATATAAAAAACGATATAGCAAATGAAAGTGATGGTTTGAGATAGAATGTTGTGAGACTATTTTGTTGTTTTGATGATTTTTTTAGTTGCTAAAGTAGTGACGAAGTTTCTTGAAAGTAATATTATCGGGTTGTATGTTCTTCTGATGCAACGTATTTAAAAGTCTTGGTAACCGGTTTTTTAACATCTGTAAACCATATGTTGTCCTACATGTTTCAACTTCCCCTCTCTCAAAATTTCGCGTGTTGTATGTGTTGGGATGATTTCTTAAAATTAAATAAAAGGAAGAAGAAATAAGAGTAAAGGCTGCCAGATAAGTCAATGCAGCGAAAGCGTTGCATGACCACTGGCAGTCTCGCGGAGAAGCGGCTACCTTCAGCCAACTCACGATGCAGCAGCATAACACAAAGGTAGCCTTGTGCCATAATGCAAAGGTAGCATTGTGCCAGTTGGTCACACGCATGAAGGCAAACGAGAAGCTCACGAAGCGAATTCTAGACCTTCCAAATCTTTCACTGCGGCGTCATCTTTCTAGACTTTTCCCTTTCCACAAAATATATTACACAAGTGAATCGCTAAAATAGTCTTTTCGCTGCTCCAAGTTGTGTATCATCCCGTATTGATCCCCTATTCAAAGTGTGTGTTCCAAGTTGTAGAACTAACAGGTACTTTCATTCGTTCCTGCCCAAGACCAACTCAGACTGGAACCACCTGCCCGCCTGCATCGTCTGCATCCCAGAATCATTAGCGTTCAAATCTGCGCTTCATCATCTATGTTAATATCTCTCCTTTTTTATTTGATTTTGATTAATTTCTTACCTCTCCTATCTGTAACGCCTCAACGGTCCTGGTAGTAACCAAATAAATAAATGAATAAATGAATAAATAAATGAAATAAATAAATAAATAAATAAATAAATAAATAAATAAATAAATAAATAAATAAATAAATAAATGGGTGGGTCGTGAAGGCAAAAGTGTAGGGATATAGCTGTTAAAAGACGCCACACTAATGGGTCGCAACACGAGGTCAATATATTAACTACATTACCTTCGAGTTATACGTATAAGTAAATTCCTTTTTGCTATTGGGTACGGGAGAAAATGAACTAGAGCCACACTTCAGGATTAAACACTGGCGACAGCTACGACTGATCCATGGCCTACGAGATCGGGCATAAAGGCAGGATTTGGTGAGCTGGGCTAAACCCTGCCGCGGTGTGTGTGCGATCATTATGAACGCAGCCACAAGAGTGGACCACAGCGTCGCGGCGCTGAACCCTGCATCCTGCGAATACAGACCACGGCAGGATGGTACGGAGCGTCGGAATGGGTCCTGCTTTTCGAACACGCGTCGAAGAACAATACGGTGACATTATTCTAACCTCGTGCCAATTATTCTAACAGTATTCGAAAAGGTAAGAACACATTCCATTCGTTTTGAATAATTTTAAACGCGCTGTTTGATTCCTTCGAATAATCAAATAGGAGTATATTGATTCGCTATTCGAAATTTCCTAATACCCGCGCACCCCTACAAAAGTGCACAAAGGAGATGCCCGCCCTCTCAGCACTCTTACTGACTTCCACTGACCTCCTTCCTCTGCGATTCTTGAAGTTTTTTTCAGCGCTACATAAACGGTAACGACACAGAGAGAAGTACATGGGACGGGCGCTGTCTCCAACCATCTTTAATAAAGCAGACACAGTCTATACATTTATACACAATGAAGGACCAGATCGCATGCTTCCCACCCTCATGCGCTCAATTTCAAGAAACCATGCTTCACCAACTAGCCCCACAACGCGTTTTTTAAGTGACCTTCCTCTGCGTATAATGCACCTTAGTGTGAAACGCACCGGGCGAAAGTGTAGGCCAGTCTTGAGGGCGTCACGTAGATCGTGCGCCTTCCTCCGCTTGCTCCCGGTCCTGGTGGCGCCGTCACGAGCTCCAGGTCGAACCAGAGCGACAGCCTCCAGTGGACGGCCAGTACCGCCAACGTGCGCACCATCCCCGGGTAGCGGGCTCTCTGCAGCAGCCTCCGCGTGTCGGGAAACGCGAGTCCCAGCGAGCGCATGAACCACCTCACCGCGTCCGTCTCCTCGCGCATGTCCACCCGGTCGCGTGACATACAGGCGGCAGCCATGGCCGCTACCCGGCCAGCGGTGGTCGGCGCACCGTCTGAGGGCTGCGGGCGCGCCAAGTCGGAGGCGCGCTGCAACCACTCAATGTTCACCTGTTCGGGCACCGAGGCCGCCTGTGGGAGCCTGCAGAAAGCAGCCGGAGTCCGGTCAGCACACCGGTGAAAACGCGGCACAGAGTTCGTGGCCTGCCTTGACGACGAAAGTAAAACTGAGCGGGCGGTGTTAAGTCTCTGAGGGACCTGCACTTTGCGCAGAACTACGTACAGCCCAAATATAAATGGTATTGCATGACGTGTGGTGTGTGAGCACGTGGAGGGCTTTGGAATAATTTCGACCACCTGGAGTTCTTCAGCGAGCACTGAAATCTAGCAGAACACGGGCGCCTTCTGTGTTGCGCCTCACTCGAAACGCGGCTGCCGCAGCCGCGATTGAACTCACGTCCTCGGGCTCAGGAACCGAACGCGCTAACCACTACGCCACCGAAATATTGAAAATCGGTTCTTCGGGAAAGGAATTGGCGCAGTATCTGTCTCACATCTCGGCGGACACCTGAACCGCGCCGTATAGGAAGGGATAAATGAGGGGTGAGAGATGACAGAGAGCCTCTTCCTATCTCCCTTCACGACTGCGGTTGAGGTGTGCACGCAGAAGAGATATAGTTCCTGCGTCTTTCGTCAAAACCATTTTTTTTCGTTACCGCACGCGAACATGCTGCATTACGGGTACGCACCTGCGTGGCCACCTGGAGCACACGAAGCGTCCGAAGTCGACGCATGGCTGAGCGCCGGGCTCGCTGTCGCTCTGTGCGCCGAGTTGGGATGCGTGCTCGCGACACCCGTACGTCTTGCACAGTTCCACATCGTGCACGGCGGGAGCCCGCGACCATATGAAACGCAGCGCCACCAGCGCCGCCGCCACTGTCGCCACGGCCAGTATGCCGGCCAGCAAAGCCATGGCACACGAACGCTCCACGTCCTTGCCCAGAAAATGGTGGTTGCGCCTCGACAGCTGACCGGGCATGTGCATGGCGCCAAGGGCCTGCGCAGCAGCGGTCTTCGATGTAATCGTGAACACATCGCTGTCATGAACACGTTACTAGAGTTTTAGTTTCACGTACGTAGAGGCTTCACGTACGTAGAGCTCTTACGGGTGACCAGTGCGCATGCGCAGAACGCAAAGGGTATGCGCGAGTCTCACGTACGTATTCGGATTTTTACGTTGCGGTCTTTGCGTTGCTTGCGTACGTATCGTTGACAAACATGGCGGCGCCCTGCCCGCCGCTTCACAGCGATAACAGCTTCGTCGCTAATCCCTCGACGCGATATCGTGTTCTAAACTGTTGTATTCACCTTCGATTTGCCAATTCTTACCCTCGCATAAGGTTTCAAGCGACAAATAGCTTTTGTTTTTCAGGCAGAAGGGCGATTTTTCAGCTGTTAAGCCTGACAATGTAGCGTTGGTCGTCGTCATAGCAACGGTCTCGCGAGATCTCGAACTGAGAGAGCCCCAAACCGCCAAACACGAGGACAGACGGAATTTGCTTAAAACATCCAGTATACAGACGGAATGGCTTGGCTTAAAGACTTGTCTTGGATGATTTAGGCTACAACCACTGTCTGTGTTTCTTAGTAGATAGCGCTAGGAGTAACGCGCGGCGTGCGTCGCGTACGTGTAACTATAAGGGTTTCAAACGACCTGCGTGCAGGCTGCGTAGGCTTTTCACGTTGGCGTACGTGAACCCTCTACGTACGTGAAACTAAAGCTCTCTACTGTCTCCCTGTGTAGCACTTGCCGGGTCTTTCGTTAGAGGAAACGCGACGTAAAGGGGCGCTAAAGGCTAACTATAGCCAAGACCTTCGACTAGCCACACGGAACACAATCGAGACAGGAGGAAGTTGAAGTCCGTCCACCTTTCGAATCGCCGGCGCAGCTTGAAAATATATGGATCAATTCGCGACGACTTGCCCGGGATATGATGGCCAAGCTAATACCGGAAGAAGCCAACATGCGAAAATCACCGAATGACATAATCGCAATGGCATTCAATTTATTTCGTCACGTGGTGTAACTGACACGCGAGCTACTGATATCACCCGATGTTTCGCACATCTGCGTTTTGTAAGCAAGTAAAGCTCTCGAGCGCGTCCTTAAATTCTAATAAGGTATCGTATTCTGCAATATGCAGACATGATCAAAATTACTATCACATCCAACTTTGGTTTCGCAATCTGGATTTGTAAAGAGCGCAGAAATGCTCCTCTAGAAAAACACCGCATAAGTTTTCAAGAATTCAATTTTGATGCTGCATTGGTGAAGCATCTAAGAGAGAAAGTTCGGACATGATGAATTTTAAAGCAGAAATTTAGCACAAGATGTACATTAGTTATATAAACGAACAGAAGTGTAGCACTTCAAAGTTGTTAAATTACGTTTTTGATGCAGCTGAAGGTATACAGAACAACAATGTGTCAATGAACACCGCGTATTGAAGAGAGTATAAAGAGGAAAGAACTCTAAGTACACCCTACAAGAAACTGCCCAGTCGTTTAAGCGATTTTCAGTAAATGGAATAACATTAGTAATGTATGTCAACGGTAAGCATTCTCGCAAAATTAGCATACAGAATTCAAAGCTATAGAATTTGAAATAAGAAAAATGTTCTACTCCTTCTACTCTTGCGATTTCGATGCGTACTTTCTTTTTTACCCGGTGCCTTTATATGTCAACAATCTGCCTTGAAAAGTCGCTAGATTCTAACTTGTTCGATTGTACTCAATAGATTTTATCGATGCCGATAAGCCGACTGCCTCGTGAAACCACTGCGCCATTCCCTCGTGTGCAGAAAGACCCCCCGAAGTCGCATCAAGTCTGGAGCACGCACCATCTCCCGGAGACTCTGGAGAGTCCGGCTGTGGCGCGCCTGGTTCTGCCTTGTGGGGCTGGTTATGGGCGGCGACTGCACTGGGCTGGGCGTGTGCTCAGACAGCGGCGTCGATATTGACGGCGATTTCGGCCGGCCCCATCCATAGGCCACGGAGCGAAGATTGTCCAGCATACTTGACGGGACATTCGCCGGCGGTGAGTCCGCCGGCGGTGAGTCCGCCGGCGAAACCACCTGCATGCGTGCGGCGCCCTTTAGAGCATAAACCACTGCCTCACAGCGACTTGAGTGCGGTGCGCGTATTGGCACAGAGCTCCAAGATACTCATTTCTTGAAAGTTGCAGATCGGGACACAGCTTGGGTGTGTTCAACGAGCTTGTTGTTATGCTGCAATACAGTGGCACGGTCAGTGTTATTGAGATTAGGAATTAGACTTTGTATAATATTACCCGGCTCATAAAAGGTGTTGGAAACAGGTATAAAGAAATCAATGTGTATCTGCTTCAAGAGCACGATCTGCATGCCATCAAGAAGTAGCCGCCTTGAGCCTTACCCCGAACAACGTGGACAAGCACCACCTCCTCTCTATAGGGTCACTAAACTGCCAAAATGCATTGCTAATCGAGATAATACATATCGAAATATGGCACAGCTTTGCAGTGGCGATGGACGATAGCGTACATGTGAGACTACTTAAGCAGAGTAGCAGGTTTCAAATGAAAATGCCATGAGAGCGTTCAGGAGCCCGAGACCTTTAATTCAAAGCGCAGACCGTGCCCCAGCGCTTACTTCTTAGGTAAGCTTCGCTGTCTTAGCCGAGACATTGGCGTATGAATTCGTCATTAGTTTACTTATCAATACTGTTACGGTACACAGTCCGCAATAATATCACTGAGGCCCCACTCGGTGGCCGTATGTACGCAAGAAATATAACTTTACCTTAGCGAGAAAACTCACCGGTAACCTTAGGAGGCGCATAAATGAATTATTGCCAACTGTCTGTAGAAATATTCTCCCAGAATACGGTTTACTAGTCGAAATTATTCCGGAGCCCTCCACTACGGCACCTCTTTCTTCCTTTCTTCTTTCACTCCCTCCTTTATCTCTTCCCTTACGGTGCGGTTCGAGTGTCCGCAGAGATAAGTGAGACAGTTACGGCGTCATGTCTTTTCCTGAAAACCAATTTTCTGGCATTTTTTTATGTATACATGAATCACCAAAGCTTACATCGGCACGAATCAATGTTAAATAAAAAATCCGCCTCGGTGACTCAGTGGTTATGGCGCTCGGCTGGTGACCCCTAAGACGCGGGTTCGATCCCGGCCGCGGCGGACGAATTTCAATGGAGGCGAAATTCTATACGCCTGTGTACTGTGGGATATCAGTGCACGTTAAAGAACCACAGGTGGTCAAAATTTCCGGAGCCCTTCACTACGGCGTCCCTCGTAGCCTGAGTCGCTTTCGGACGTTAAACCTCCAAAAACCATAAGTAGAAAATTATTAATCCATGGTCATTCATTAATGCATATGAAGGCACCAGATCTCTAGTGGTTGTAGAGTCAAAATAAACATCCTAGCTGCTATGAACAGATACCTGCCGCGGATAATCAGTGGCTTTGGCTTTCGGCTGCCGATTCTAAGGTTGCGGAATGAAATCCCTAGAGCTACGGCCGCATGTCGGTCAGAGCGAACTGCAGCAACGTTCGTGTGGTGTAGCTGCGAAGAATACCAGGTGTACAAAATATATCTGGAGCCTTACATTAGGTCGTCCCTATTAACGAACCGCAACGCGGGCTAACTGCCTTGACTGTATTTCAATACTTAAACCAATAGCCAAGTTTACTCTGCCGGGCTCGCTATATTTCCAAGTGCTACACCTCAGCACGAACGTTTTTCGTACATTTAATAGACACTAATACATTGATGTCGCAGCAAAAATGGTCGTAGCAGCAGAATCGTAACATCATGCCTTGGATATGGCGGCGAAGGCTGCTGGACTAGACATTGGGGTGGGTGAGGAAAGGCTTGGTTCCCGGGTCACGCTCACGCGCACGTCAGTGTGCTCGTCGACGAACGGGGCCTCGGGGTGGTACAGCGAAGAAAGTGCCCGTTCCGGGGCCAATATGGCGTCAATAGACATCGATCTCCCGGACCCGGCATGCCGCTTCAGCTGCTGGTGTGACGGCGAAGCCGCGATTTCTCTTGAGGCCGATGCCGGCGGCGTAAGACCAAGCGACAAGCCGTCTCCGGACAGACGTGCCTCCTGAAGGCTGTTCTCAGAGGCTGCCCGTCCACGCCCGTCTGCTGCCGGCAATGCTGAAGAGGCCGTGCTGGTTGCGGACAGGCGTCTCCTGATAAAGCGGGGAGGTAAACGTGGTGAAGCATCGACACTGACCTCCTCGTAAGGTGAGCGTGATCCTTCGGTCCGGCTGCTGGCTTGACTGGGGGTTCGTAATCGCAGCGAAGATGCAGCAGCGCCAGCGTTGTCTGCTTCATCCGGGGAGGTCTTTGCCTCTGGGCAACATAAGGAGACGCTACGTCTAGCAGATGAGTGGGCCGCTGGTGGTTTGTGATCTAGGGGTAAGTTGAGCGACGGACTGGACGTGGCTTGGGACGCCGTGCGCGCAGAAGGCGTGTCCAATAGTGCTGCCTTCTGAGCCGGCGATGTCTTCTCCGAACCGGAATCGGTAGGAGCAGAACTACCGCTTGACCCCCGAGGAGGCATGGGTAAGGCGGCCTGTTTTGACAAGCCAGACAAGGGCACGGCGCTAGCGTGTGTGGGCGATGCCTTGCGGGAAAGAGACGTCCTAGGGCTCTCCAAGTCGGTCCATACGCGACTCAGAGCTTGCTGGTTGTGCGGGGACGCTGTGGTCGCTTCACCGCCAGCAATGTCTGGCTTGGAGGTACGTCGTTGACTTGACAAGTCAGACAAGGACACGGCGCTAGCGTGCGTGAGTGATGCCTTGCGTGAAAGAGGCGTCCTAGAGCTTTCCAAGTCCCCCGATACGTGAGTCGGAGCTTCCTCGTTGCCTGGAGGTGCTGTAGCCGGTTCACATACAGGGATTCCTGGCTTGGAGGTACGTCGTTTTAGGCTCGTCAAGGATTCCGAGTGAACGCTTTGCTGAGTCCTGGCGCTTTTGGCATCAGGCGACACGACTGAGCCACTAGATGGAGTCCTCGGGAGTTCCTTGCCACCGCTTGATCCCGGGGCCAAAGAGCGCTTGCGCAGCGCGCTATCTGGGCCGAGTTTATCGGCCGGAAGGTCGGTGGGTTTGTTGTCCGCGGCAGGCAACAGCACATGCGAACGCGAAGTGTGCACTTCGGAAGCGCCTCCGTGAACAACGGCATCGTTCGCGCTCACCGGCGGTCTGCCGACACTCTTTGGTCGAGCAAGACGTCGAGACCGTAGATCACTCGAAGGCTGATTGCTGGTGGTCGACGATTTCCGATTGGATTTCTCTCGATCTCGTGCGTCTGACTGCCGGCGTCTCTTGTCCGACATGTCACTGCAGCGACTGGCTTGATGATGTACAAGGCAGTGTTCTAAACGGAGCTTTGGCGCTGCGCGTGACGTTAAGCGCATGCCATCGTAGCAGCTGGCTGGTGCACGATTCTTCTTCTTCTATCCATTCTCCAATACAGTCACGTGGAACGGATGTGCTTTTACTGAGAAATGAGCATTGATTGCCCAATAAGGTAAGGAAACAAACAAGACGTGGTATTAGTTTTTTAAACGTGGGTGGCGTAGGTGTTCACGAAATGAGCGGGTGGGCTTCCGCTTTCTCCCACGTAAGCAGTCCTAAATGTTTCTGCCGAATTTATTTTTGCATTGTACTATATAAGCAAACTGTGTGGACTTGTTATATGCTAGACGTTGAAGATACGCTCTCCGTAGAGAGAGCAGAGCCAGATCCCAGTGCAACTGCAGGGGGTGAGTGTCAATTGCTATCAGAGCAGTTTTAACTACTGACCCGCATAAAGACATCGAACAGGTTCGTTTCTGGGCTACTGCGTCGACCTAGAATTTTTCGCCCTGCTTTAAATTTTGCGTAGCAATCGTTCTGGCTCAGGTGTGGAGTTTTTTATTTTATTTTTTTCCTTCTAGAACACCCTTACGCACAAAACGCTCTATGCCCCTGCCTGGCAGGTCAATGAAGCAGAAAAGTTATTTGTAGCGCACCGGGAATGAGTTCATCAAGGCAGGCCGCTCACCCAACAGTCAGAACACAATGCAATAATGGACGTGAACCATCCAGTACCCACTGTGTTCGCCAGTGGCGACACCATGCGGACTGGCGGAGAACTAGAAATTGTCGACACCTGCAGCGTCACCGCTCACCATTACATGCGCTGTGCAGTGAGCACACTAACCACATTTTAATTAGCTGTATCCATGCCTTTGATAAGTATCGGTACTGTAGAAAAAAATCGCCTTCTAGGTCAAACCCCACGGGCTGTACTTAAGCATGTGCATTGTAAATATTCTAGACTGAGTATTAAATTGCTGCTAAGGATCAATGCTAAAGTTAACAGGACAATATACATTCTAAAAGAGCAGATATCTAGTCTCAACGTTCCCGCTAATAATGCTGCACTTTCACTCACTGGATTTATGCGTTTTAGCCCACATCTAGAACACCCGAGAGCCCCATACGAAATGACTTGCCATCCTGTAAAGAGCAGACTTGAAAAATACCAGTAACTCAAAACTGTAGGTAGGCACCTAAACGCGACTGCAATAGTCACTACCAAATATTTGAGCTCAAAGAAAAATTTATGCACTGGCTAAGCTCTTAGGGCATGCAGAGCTGCGCTTGTTTTCAGAATCACCGGTGCAGATCGTTCCATCCACGGTATTTTCCTTATTACATCAAATTAACTTCGGCGTTAACTTGAGGCTATGGCGTTCAAGTGCTGAGCCCGAGGACATGGGTTCGAATCCCGGCCGTTGCTGCCGCATTTCGATGGGGGTGAAATGCAAAATCGTCTGTGTGCTATGCAATGTCGGCGCAGGCTAAATAACCCCATATGGGCGAAACTGATCCAGATCTCTTCACTACGGCGTCTCTAATTGCCCGTGTACAGCTCTGGAACGTTAAAACCCCTACCACACCATTTCAGAAAATACGACACCATATCATGCCATACAACACCATACTATACCATGACACATCATACCATGCCATACCATGCCATATGATGTCATACCCTACCGTAACGTATGGTACGGTACCGCGTACGGTACATACCATAACCGTACCATAGCATACATTATCAAACCATATCATACCACACCATACCATACCATCGCTTCATCGAACTAGCCAGCCAGCCAGCCAGCGGCAGGTGAAAACCCGCTTCAGTATTTTAGACTGAAAGCAGCTGCCGCACCACACAATTATTGGCACTCAATCGCAGAAAGTGTCGAGACACGGAGAAGTTTGCAAAACGACCGCTACAGCCACTACGTGTATTATTGCTTTGTTCTCTTTCTAAATAACCTCCATGCCTTTCCTCCTCCTCCTTCTCCTCCTCTCTTTTTAAATGATAAGTGCACGGCCTTGGAAGGGGTGTCATCGCTAAGCTTTGCTAACTTCTTGCAACAGGCGCTACCAGACGTTGTTTCGCAACGTAAAACGAGTATTATCACTGCAAGCATTTTTAGAAAAGGGCTCAGGGAAGGTTAGGTCTTCAAAGGAACAATGCCGGTGTCACCTGTTTCTTGTTTTCTTTATCTTGCGTTCGCCTCACTGTCTTTGCTCTGCTGGGTTGCCTACTATTTAGAGGCATTATCGCAAAGTGGTATCAGTGCGCTTTCTCGAGTGTAAGCTTGAAATACAGGGGCAATGTCACCCTAAGCATGAGTCAAGGGCCGTTATGAAGACAAGGCACACTTTGCAAACCCGTATCTTTCTCACGAACGAATCGGTGCGTCCATGTGTTTGAATGGAAGGCTGAATATTTCAGCGCTGATTTCAAGTGTTAGCAGTGAAGCAATCGTGCCGAGAAGGCTGCAAGCCATAGTTTGTTAATGCGAATGATTTAGCTGGCATATCGCCCCAAAGACCGGGCGTCGCCCAAAAATGTGGCAGCGTTGCAAAACTCCAGAATGGGCTAAACGGTGTGACGTCATCAAAGGCGGGAAAGTGTGAAATGTTAACGAGTAATAGTGAGTTTACTTTAGTTTATAGGGGTTTAACGTCCCAAAGCAACTCAGGCTATGAGAGACGCCGTAGTGAAGGGCTGCGGAGATTTCGACCACCTGGGGTTCTTTAACGTGCACTGACATCGCACAGTACACGGGCCTCTAGAATTTCGCCTCCATCGAAATTCGACCACCGCGGCCGGGATCGAACCCGCGTCTTTCAAGACGGCAGCCGAGCGCCATAACCACTCAGCCACCGCGGCGGCGAGTAATAGTGAGTAATAGTACATGCAATTGCTCCAACTACAACGGATAGAATGGAATTGGAATATAACTGGAATAGAATTGGAATAATAGTTC
This sequence comes from Amblyomma americanum, assembly GCF_052857255.1. Classification (NCBI taxonomy): domain Eukaryota; kingdom Metazoa; phylum Arthropoda; class Arachnida; order Ixodida; family Ixodidae; genus Amblyomma; species Amblyomma americanum. The sequence continues at coordinate 196,078,661 of NC_135499.1, read as the reverse complement.
AGAAGAGTGAATTGCTGGGCCAGTTGGTCCATGTCTACTAGAAAAAAGAACCAGCGAAAAAAACACGCAGTGCTACAGGAAACACACGCACACACACAGTCGCCAGACTTAAGTCCGGCGCCAGTCCTGCATCATTTTTTCATCAGTTCTTTTTCCTAGTAGAGTTAGATTCTAATTTGTGTAGAATTATAGTGAAATTGGAATGAAATTTGAATATAATTTCAATGCTTTCTCATTACTCCCACGTAGGCACCTTAAGTTCGCCCGGAAATTTTTTTCCAAGTATACATTTACATCCAGGCTAAGAAATCGGACCGATAGGGCTGCTAGCCATGGCTTAATTTTTTTTACAAAGTATACTTCTACATCCAGGCTTTCAACAGAGATGCGTACAGGGCCGTTGGTAGGGACTCTGGATTAATTTCGATCACGTGGAGTTCCTTGACATGCACCAGAATGATGACGGCCCTTGCGGCCGAATAGGAAACACGCAATCGCGTGCTAAGCGTTTAAACGCCATTGCCTCTGAGGTGCTGCGGGGGAATTTTTATCGCATAAGAAAGAAAATAATTGGTCATGGAGGCAGGAACCTTGGCCTCTAGACTTGAGTTCCGCAGCTACTATAAATGCAAGACTATACAGGCCATGCGACCTCGCGGTCACCAGTAAACGCTGACCGGAGGTACGTACAGATGCGGCAGTCGCCGCCTGTGGGGCCCAGGACTAGGGGCACCACCTCGGGGATAGTTTCAGTCCGTCCCCTCGAACAGAAATGCTTATCCATCCATCTGTCCATGCAGACACGGCGGTATAGAAGATATAACAGCAGCCGGGCAACATGCGCATAATAAGACGCATTCCAAAGCCGATCGATAGGACGATTCGTAATCTCTTGCTGCACCAAGGTACGCTCTCTCGACCCCTCGAAAAAGGAATGAGGACCTTGAAGAAGCTAGCAGAAGTAGCTGGATTAGTAGATGACGGCGGCGATATAGGACGGGCACTCTAACAGGGGACGCCGGGAGACTTAAAACCTCTCTGGAGGAAAACCTTTCGGGATTCCCAGCTTTCTTTAATTCTGGAATACAAGGCAGAAGGGAATTTTTATCTTTTACAGATACAAAGTCGTAGTCGATTAAAGCCTCAGCCACAAAAGCATTCAGAGACAAGCCTCCATGCCCCTTCCTTTCTCCGTATACCATGTTCAAGCACAGGCAGTATTTGAAGTTTTAACAAAACAAACAAGCCCAAGAAATCTGGACAAGGCTTACTGCACAAACGTTACGAAAGCAGGTCTCAAAGTTAGAGGCTTAGTGGAGGCCTGCTATGAATGGTTACCCAATGTAATAAAAATCAAAATCAAGCTGCAGCAGCAGCACAATATCAACTCAGTTCATCAGAGAAGGAGTACAAAGCACTAATTTAAGAACTTAAAAAATGCATATCATAATTAATTCCAAGATGCATTTGGCTGTACAAAGAAGCAAATAAAAACAAAACCAAAAATATGTTTTTAGCAAGCATTATGTTGAAATCTGAATTGGGGAAGTGAACAAGAAAAAATGTCAATTTCAAAGCATGAATTCTTTCAACTTGCGCTTAAATGAATGAACTATTGCTACCTTCTTTGCTTGCAACGGCAATGCGTTCCATCAGTTTAACTTAAGTTAAGGTCAGCGCAGCGAGCTATGGAAAGAAAAATAATAGGTGTAACGTTAAGGGGCGTATAGGAGCCGGACAAAGTGGGTGAGGGAACAGACGCGGGTTAATGACATCTTAGTCGAAATCAAGAGGTATAAATGGGTGCGGACAGGGCATATAAATCAAAGGCAAGGCAACCTTTGGTCCTGAAGGGTAACTGAGTGGATTACAAGAGAAGGCAAGCGTAGTAGGAGATGCAGAAAGTTAGGTGAGCGGATGAGATGAAGTTTGCTGGGTGGGACAGGGTGGCCGCAGCTGGCAAAGGACTGCAGGGTTAATTGTAGAGATATGGGAGGCCTTTGTCCTGCAGTAAGCGTAGTCAGGCTGATGGTGATGGTGATGATGAATGAGTTCCACATTAATGAAGACAAAAATGTGTCGTGCATTTCCCGTAATTAGTTTTGGGCTTTGGCAACAAGAAGTGGTTGTTCAATACGGAACAGGCAAAGCTGGCTACTTATCAGCATTAATTAAGCGCAGTCACAAAATACACATTTACCTCCTAACCCGCTGACGAACGCCAGTGCCGTGCAACGTCGCAGTTTGCCGAAGCAGCGAAACAGAAATAAACTGTCTTGAGAAGCACCATCCTCTGTTTTACCAGTGAATGTCTTCAGAGTGTGCTGAGTAGCATTCGTTCTTATTTTACTAAACTGACAAGACTACCTCTACTTCGCCGGGAAGTGGAACAAAATCGATAGGCGTTGGTAAGAACCAACTCGATGATTTCGCTGCTGTGGACTTTTTTCATTCGATGACGCCTACTTGAAGACGCCTCTTATAACGTGAGAGTGTAAGTACCGCCATGTCAAAAAAAAAAATTCTCCGGCGTTGGCGAACGTTTGAAGCCTCGCAGCCGGAGCAGTCGGTTGCTCCGGCAGCCTAGGTGGGCCACCTAGGTCGTGTGACCTTGTGACGTCATCAAAACTCGCAATGCAAAATCGCAATGGAAAATGGCAGCATTTTATTTTCCGGCGACGGCGCCATCTGCAGTCGCTTCCAGCGCAAAGGCAACCGCGACGGATGCGCTGAGATGTGCGGTAAAGTGCACTAGCTTTTCCTTTCCAGCCAAGCTTTTAACCTCTCGTTCCTGCATGCGCGTTTGCTCGTGAAACCCGAGATGCCCACGTGAGCGAAAGGAGAACTCTGAAATAAACAAAGCGCACTTTCGCCCCACGTCGAGGAATGCATTTGCGCGGCAGCCTCCTGTTTACCACTGGAAAGATTGAGGGAGAAAATAAAGCTAGACAAAGGGGCAATACGTGGGTTGCGCAGCGTAGCGGGCTTCGAGCATTCTTCCACAGTGCCGCGGAGGGATCGCTAGTTGTTGATGTGCACAGCCACATCGAAGGCACGTGCATCAGGGGCAGGCAAGCGCGCTTCGGCACGAAAAGCCTCTCAGGATATGGCGCTCGGAAACTGGAAGCCTTTCTGCGGCCTGACGCGACCGAACAAAGCGGTGCTATTCGTCGCTGCAATCTCAGGAGTAAGTTGGCACCCTGACACCTTACATCTCCTTTCGGCTCGTCGTTAGAGTACCACGACGCGGAGGATTTACTGAGCGGTGTATGACTAAAGAACTTTGTATTCGTTTGTTTCAAAATTGTGAAGATTTTGTAGAGGCGTGAACACAATAACAAGGTTGTTTTTCAGTGCATTAGGAGTAGAGCTTTCACTCAGTCTCTTTGGCCCTTTCTGTGAGGTCCTGTGTGCTCACTCGGTTGTCTGCAACCTGCAACCTTGGAGGCGCCCCTAAGTGACAGGTGGTTCACCTATGTCACGTGACCTTGTGACGTCGTCACAACATGCCCACCGGGGCAGGCGACAGTTCAATTAATGCTTGGTCGCGAGAGGTTGGTAGTGAAGTCTGGGTCTCACAATTAAGCCCCACCGGTAGAGGGGCATGTGAGCAAACACGGTAGTTTGCGGAAGTACCTTGAGCATTACTGAATCATAGTATAAAGTCCAGGACATGCGATGATAAATTTCAGTAGCCCTAGCGTTCTTTTCTCAGGCACGAATATTGCACATTTTTCTCGCGTTAAAATCTGCCACATACATGTGAACCTCGAAATAGCTCGGCAGACTTCAGGGCTCTGTGGCTTCTATACGCCGTAGTGAAAAAGAGACGCTTGGTTATAAAGTAACAAAGAAAAAAAATTCCATCAAGCCTGCCTTTTTTATCTTTACACGTGCGGTTTGTGAAAAGATGTACTCCCTGTGGAGCTAAAACCGAGGCACCTACTATCCTCATACAGCGAGCTTTGATCCGCCCAGTTCACCTCCATACAATGGCTGCCCCCTTTGTCTGTTTTCTCTTTTTTGTTGCCTAACGAGCATGTTGTCCCACATATTTTACTTCTTTTGTACTGACCAGAGAGCATGACCGCTTCTACGCCGCCGAAGTGCTCAAGTAGGTCAAAAGATAAGATGGTGATGAGAAATAATCTTCACTACACTCACTCACACGTGAAGGTGTCAGGGCTGTGCAACAAACACATCCTGATTATGGCGTGTACTGTACTATAGTGCATTCACCTAGCCTGCACTTCTGGTTAGCCAACGTAAATGAGTGACCACAAGTGCGATTTAAAAGCAAAGAGCGTGCAACATAACGCACTGCAGCAGACTAGCGAGCCATTTTTCGCACAGTGACTTAATGCATATGCTTATCAGTCTGCTATTCTTTAAGGACAAAAAAGAAGAGTATCTTTCAGATCTATATTACGGGCAAGGAAAAGCCATTAAGAGGTGCTCATAGCGCTGTGGCAGTGGCGCCGTGGCACGTTGGCCAAATTTCGTCGTACAGATGCTACATTGACAAAGAAAAAATTTGCATCACATTAATAGCGAAAAACGAATGCTGTTAATTTTCCCTAGCTGACGCTGGTAACGAGAAATAAGCGTTTCGCTGAATGTGTGAACATAGTTTCTAAATGAGCAGACATGGGTGTGCATGTAACAATGCCGCCGTAATAAGTTGCCAGACTTGCTGCCGCACCGCGAACATTAGGGAACAGGTGACACATGCTCTCCCGGTTCTTATACATCACGTTCCTGAGGGGCATTCGAAGAAAGGTACTGCACATTCGCTAACGCTCCTGTGAGTGTGACAATCGTGTACCGCCTATAGGCGTAGCAAGCCATAGAAGTCAAAGACATTTGCACTGTTTGCACACAAGGGGCAAAGGACATCCTTGTTGCACTGTTGTGACCGCGATGAAGCACCATGTACTTTACATTTCAACCAGCAACATGGCCACGTGCACGAAGATCCAGCGTTTTTGCGTGCGTGCGTGAATGCGTGTGTGTGTGTGTGTGTGTGTGTGTGTGTGTGTGTGTGTGTGTGTGTGTGTGTGTGTGTGTGTGTGTGTGTGTGTGTGTGTGTGTGTGTGTGTGTGTGTGTGTGTGTGTGTGTGTGTGTGTGTGTGTGTGTGTGTGTGTGTGTGTGTGTGTGTGTGTGTGTGTGTGTGTGTGTGTGTGTGTGTGTGTGTGTGTGTGTGTGTGTGTGTGTGTGCGCGCGTGTTCGTGAGCGTGTGTGTGTGCGTGTGTGAGAGCGTGTTCGTGAGAAATTGAGCTCACCAACCCCCATCCTCCCAATTCTTTTGGTAGTGCTCCTTGTGGGCTTGAACCTCCTCCTCTAATAGAAGAAACTACTTCAAGCCCCTCTCTAAAAAAAATCCTGTTACGTGACTGGTTCTGCCGCTCGTTTTCGGAATAATGACAGAGTTATCGACCAGGAGGCGTGCAAACAGCGAGTGGTAGCTTGGGAATAAGTCCAAAGCCACGTCCCCCCTTTCCAGCTGCGATGTAGCATTGCTAAGTCAACTGGGGTTGGGAGCGGCCTTCGACACTGTGTATCGCTTTCGGAGTGTTGCTTGTATAACATGCGACGTGTGCGTAGATGCGTGCGTGAGCGGAACACGTACGTTGTTGCCGTTGTCCCCGATTTGACGCTGAATGAGTGTCCTTCCACGGCCGCCCTATGGACGCGCACTTGCCGTGGTCCTTCGAAGCGGCCCTATGCCGAATGCAGCGCCGCCCTTTGACGTAACCCAGGATTCTGATACCTTATATTGGTTTTTCTTCGGCCCACAAGGCCACCTCTGGCATTTTAAGACTGACCCAGCCCAATGATGGTTAGCTTTGGCGACTGCATTTTGTGAAAAAAGCCAGAAATGATGGAACATGAATTTATGATATTCTGGAACGCCATTTTCCACTGAGACGACCTCCAACACACTTTCAAAGAACTTATGTCCGACTCCTTGGGGTCGGAAACTATGGCGGCGCTGTGAACGGTATGAGGCCTCCACAGCGTGTGGAAGGCAAGAATGGCAGTCGCGCATGCCGGTGTGAATATTCCTTCTATGCGGGAAAGCTTCTTTGAGAGCTGGACATACGTACAGTCTTGGTCAACAGTCTTAAGGCCACGACGTTCAGCTGCAGCGAATTTAATGCTCCAAGGATGCTCCGTGTAGCGGATCATACAAAACACAAGTCAAGCAGGAAGCTTCTGTACCGCAAGAAGAAACCTTCTCCTATCATTTCAAGGTCATTCGGTCTTTAATAGTGCCGTAATGTATCTGTATCTGCTATGCGGCTGAAGCAAAAAGCTTTTGGAGTTAAGACTTTTGACCAAGACAGTACATGCGGAACATCTACAGAGCACAACCAGAGCTTCCCGAATGGTTGACGATTTGGCAGCACTGAAAAGCTGCTAGTTTCGGCGTTTCAACGAAAGCAGTTTGCCACACCTCCCTCTTATTTCGGCATACTGTATTCTGTCACGTGCCTCGACAGCCAATTAAAAGAAAAGCGGTGGGTCAGTGATTAGGGCGCTCGGTTGCTGAGCCTGAGGACGTGGGTTGAAACCCAGCCGCGGCGGCCTCATTCCGACAGAGGCGAAGCTCAAGAGGCGCCCCTGTCCTGTGCGATTCCTGTGCACGTTAAGAACCTGAGGTGCTCGAAATAATTATGGAGCAGCCCTCCACTACAACTCCTCCTTCCGTGCCCTTTCTTTAAAACCCTCCTTCATCCCTCCCTGCAGGGCGCGGTTGAGGGGACATTCCGCCACGAGTGAGGTTGCTGCGTTTTTCCTTTCGGCAACAATAACAATTTTAATTTTTCTTTTTTAGCCTGACTTCTTTCGCTCTCTTCTTTGTTTCTTTTCTTCTCTCCTTACCCGGAATCTCTCCAATGAGCGTTGTTCGTTCTCTGTCTATTTTTGTGCGTGTTTGTGTGGATCCAAATGCTTACCTTTCATTATCCAAATGCAAGTCCGCGACCGTTTTCTTAACCACATGGCGCACATTGCGACTGCGTTAGTTCACCGGTGATCGGATGAACCGGCTAGAACTGAACATACGGCACAAGCACGTGGAGACGGCTCTTGTCAGGTGCATTTCCGTCGCGACGCCTCCTTTCTCCTTATCGAGAATTGACGATAAGAGCAGGGATGTTGCGAGCGATTTACGAAACTTTATCTTGCAAGTGGCGTTGCACCCTTTACGTGTTCTGAAGCGCATTGTTGGGGCAAAGACACAATGCATGACATGCGGCTGTGACAACAGCGCCGATATGACAGGGGAAAAGCCTCTATTTCGATGAAAACAAGATAAAAGACCTTTGGCAGTTTCTTCCTTCTTGACGCAGGTGTCACAGCGCCACGAAAGCTCGCTGAACCCTTTTGTCAACTGCTTCACTTCACTTTGAGTGTTTAATTGATTTCACGCCTAAAGAATTTCTTTGTGTTTGCGTGCCTTTCGTTCACAGCATCGAAAGTTGTCGCGAGAAATGCGAGCGGACGTGCATCTGAAGCTCTGAGCCAGACCCACTAAAGACTTTGTTGTAGATGCAATCAAATCATGCGCAGTCACGTCGAACATTATTTATTACTGAACGACGAGTCATTCACTCGTTTTTCAAATCCCGGCCGATAGAATGCAAAATTAGGACTCCCTACCGACACAGAAACCCAAATACTGTACCCCAACAAAAAGCGACATCAGGCTCTGCAAAGCCTCTTAAATTTCCTGAATATCACTTGCCTGTCCACTGTGCTTTAGGCTATATCCGGCCTTCACCCTTGCCCCAAGTGCTTCTAGCCACTTTCCAACCCTCCCTCTCCACCCTTATTCCCAATCACTTCTCCCGGGTCCTGTGCAGTGTTCCCCTACAGGGCAGCCAAATACCGCACCTGTAACTCCAACCGTCAAACCAAGCCACCAAGCAGCGTAAGATTGCCAGGAGAGAATTCACAACGCTATCCACATTGCTGCGTGTTTATAAAACTGTGACCGTCTGCGCAGTATTAAGAAAAGCTTCTATCCTCATAACTCGAATGGTTTAATACACAGTGGTTAAAATGGGTGAGTGCCAACGTTGCCTTCAATTTATTAAAGAAACATTCATTTTGCAGTCAAAGCAATCGGAAACAGCAGTAAACGCTTGTCACATGACAGATACGTTTCTTCTGTAACAGCAAGGCTGCAAGGTGCAATCCGGTTTTCAAATTGGCTTCCACGTTGTATCACGCCATGATTATGCGACTGAATATGGCATGGCTAAAACTAGCCTTCCGATGCTGCTTTTTTGTCCTTTTACTTACTTTCTGTTATCTTTCTCACTCTCGGCATTGTCTCTCCCCGTGCCTCTCAATATTATCGGCGGCAGATGAAATCATCGGTTGTTGCCCCCCATCTCCGCCGGCTACTGGCGATACCCCATCTACGTAGTGCTGTGCAGCATACAGGAAGCTGAGAGAGGCGAGCACGCATTAGAATATAACCTAGCTATACGCGACGTACAGTAGTCCACGCTTCAAGCACAGTTCAGATGCGATCACTAAAATTCCGCGGTGTAAAAAGTTTTCATACGCTACAAACATGGGAGGCGAATGATAAGATATGTACTATTCCTGGTTTGATTGGAGGCAAATAGTTGCAGATGTCACTGACAAGGTCTACGCACTGACGCGGATTGGCACACGGGTCAGGTATGTTCTCTTTCCTGATTAGAGGTGCGGAGGCTCCAGTTTCCATAGTGCTGCACGAAACTGACGAGACGGATACGCAGAGGGAAAACTCCGTAATCGGACCTTTCCCAACGTGTCGTCACCCTTCCCTTAATTCTGCGAACCGCTTTGTTTTATCGGAGGCATTAAGCCAGTGCGCTGCTTGTGGCCGACAAGCTTCTGGGCTCGTGCCATTCGACGCACTCTCGGCGCGGGGCCAGGCGTGACAGTGGTGCTGTAGGAGAGCCAGCAACGGGCGCGGCGCGGTGTGCCATGCTCGCGACCGTGAAGCCGTTCGGTGGACTCGTCAAGCCACAGTTCGCCTGCGCCATCATCGGCTATGTCAGCGCGGTAAGCAGCGTTACGTTGGTAGGAAACATGTCTCTTCTAGTTTGAGTTTACCAACCCTTTACTCACAACTAGGAGGTCTTCGTGAATAACTCAGAAGGTTTATATTGACACGTGCCTAGCAGTAAATTATGAAGTCGTAAATTAAGGAACGCAATGCAGAATTACGACCTAGTTTTCGATACACTGTCACAAAAGCGGCAAAAAACGCAGAATCAGACAGCTGTCAAGAAAGAAACATGTGGTCGTCCGGTTTAACATTTTGCCAGGAGGTTTTTGTCGGCCTTGGAGTTGTTAGTGCTCTGTTCTGTGTACACTCACTGATTTGGTACTGATGCGAAGGGGACAAGTTATGGAAGGGAAGAAAGCAGAACTGGGAAACGCGTATGGCTAGTATTAACGAATTTATTTATTTTTATATATTTGGAAACGATGGCAGCTATCAAAGACAAAATAAATTCTGCTTAGGATATGTACTTTGAGAAGAAGCGTTCAGTAAAACGGACAAAAAGACAGAAGAGCTCTCGATTGCAACTTCTGCAACTACTTAAGCAATTCACAATGGCACTTCTCGAAAAATGTACAACAGTCTGTAGCTTCGGTATGCTTACGTAAACCTGGCGCCTCCTCAATCCGTGCAAGAAGGCGTATTTCAGAGCCACATGATTCCCTATTACATGTTAGGGAAAACCATTTCCGACATAATTTTAACATAACCGGTAGGCAATGCAAGCTAGCAGTGAAGAAACGCTTGCAGTCAGCTAGATCTTTTCTAAGTGTTGTACCACTTTCATGAAAGGAATATCCTGCCCCAATACCAGCTGCCAGCGATCAAACCAAGATTATCATTTAAAAAACTGCACGCTTCGCCCTTCGGCGGAGTACCTTACTCCTTACACTACTGACGATGTTCGTCAGGAAGCACGGATGATAACTAGTATACTATAACATCAACAAGACGACTGAGCTCCCATGGGTCTCCTATTATAAAAATTCAGCGGCAAGGCGACCAGTACATAGCAAGCACTGTTCAATAAAACACTTCGCTGGTAGCTTTGGCGACATGAAAGCTGTTCTGTCAGTCAAAAGAACTGAGTTCCTCTAAAAGCAGCAGAAATTATTGCTCCCTGCGTGACAGCCGCTTAGGTATTGTCATCAGCACGGGAAGAGCATCTCGAAAGCTCATTGCATTAGGTTTATTCTAGTGGCGTTGATTGTGAAGTCGATGTATTTCTGAACTAATAGCTGACAGCTATGAGTACAGGTAACGCCAATATGAAAGAGGACACATTATGAACGTTCAAATATTTATTACCACACAAGTATTTGTGACAAGCAAGCCTTTACCTTTTTTCTAAACAGCACTTTTCCTCAGGACAGGTATTTTAAACTTCAATGCAGAAATAACAGCAAAATGTGTGCTTCTGTTTCGCATCGGCTCTCTTCTGCTCGATTCCCACAGTTCCCTTTCATATTGGAGCTCCCTGTACGTTTCATATTCGCATTGTGAGCTACGTGGCCATGGAAGATGTCTGCCACTAACAAACGAGCAGACGAACAGCAGTAGAGACCACTGTGTGATCACGAGCGACGACGAGAATGTATTGTCACACTGTGGTCAAGGCAGGCACGCAAGCAAGCAAGCAGGCTGGCGTAAAACTGGAACATAAATGTTGGTTTGGGCGATCTTGTAGCCAGAGCGAAAGACAGAAAGTAGGCGGCAGCAGCATTCGCATGCACATGGTGCTCGTGGAGTTCAATATGCCTGCAAATGTGGGTCTTACACTTTTTAAAAATTACTAACAACTTTCCAGATAACTTAGAAGGACTTGGTTGTAGGACATCGTGAGGAGCAAAACCGCAAAACAGGACGGGACTGAGGCAGGCGACAACACAGGGCGGTACTGACAATTGAACATTTATTGAAAACACAGCAGAGCTTATATGGATCAGTCGCGCGTGTAATCTGGCAAGCAACCGGAAAATGAAGATGAAGCATGACATAAGATTCCCCTCAGCTGTGGCCGATTTTATATCGGAAAAACTTCCAGATGTTTAAACATTCGTTTGCAAGGGCATGCGCATTCCTTGAGTAGGCCCGGAGGACCTGCCCTGCCCCTTCACTGTCGCAGTTGTAAAGGCTGCTATCCTAATCTGAACTGCACAGAGATCATAGGAAGAAGAAAGGGGCAGTTGGAAAGGGAAATTGTCGAGGCTGTTGCCATCCAGGGATCGGAGTCAGATAAGTGTGTCAGCACGCCTTCTGTATCTATTTTTCAAAAAGAATAAGCGTTTCTCTCAGCGTTTCACTAGGCTGTTTTTGTTTGGTTTTGCGTAGGTTTGTTGTGTCCTCCTTGCTCGGTTTCCTTCCCTTCGCCGTACCGATTGTTTTCGTCATGGTTGCCATTGAACTGCTTTGTCATGCTTCATCTTCATTTTACGATTGCGTGCCAGATTACACACGCGACTGATCCATATGAGGTCTGCTGTTTTTTTAATAAATGCTCAGTTGTCAGTACCGCCCTGTGTTGTCGCCTGCATCAGTTCCATCCTGTTTTGCGGTTTGGCTCCTCACGATTTCCAGATAACGCACTTAAGTCGACGAGAACACTCCCGAACATTGCACAAAAGGCCGCGTGAGACCGCAATCCTTCAAGAACAGTCTAGTCGCGTCTAGCGAATCCATGCCAGGTGGCGCGCCCGGCGCGTGCTGCAAAGAAATCTATAGGGCCGTGGTCCGGTTGCGGTAAGCGAGGAGAGCATTTCAAGAAAAGAAGTGCGGCAAAACTGTCTTTAATGTGTTATAGGAGACTACTACATTTCAATAATACGTGTGCTTCAATCGCAAAGTTTAAATGCTTGAAATGTTTCCCAAAAGTGAAAACACAGGAACGTGAGAGCTCTTGCAGATCCTCGCAATTAACACTTGCAAAAGTGCAGATGTTGAATGATCGACGTAGGTTTCCTCCAATACTTACCTCACCTTACCCAGCGCTTCCTGACCCATGTCTTCCACAGCGCTTCCCCAATCATGGTTTACTTCAAAACCTCTGCGAGGGTCACTGTCAAATTTTTCTAACGGTTTCCAATCTGTTCCGGCACAAGAATCCCGTTCTGCTTAGTTCAGAGCGCCAAGCATCGTAGTGCGTTGATTTAAAATTCTGCGCTTGTTGTAGTTGTGGTTGCATCAAAAGCGATGACGCATACCCACGGTCCTTCTGTACAGTGTCTTGATGGCTACTCTTTTCCCGCATGGTTCCTGTTCATTAGCATTAGAAGCGGAGCATTCTGGTCATATCAAATGCAATAAAAAGATTGCCGAGGACAGTGATGCCGCACCATTAACCCAGTTTCACGGGTAACTTAATTTATACCTTCCGTTGGGCTTCGGGCTCCTGCGTCTAGTCACAAAGAATGCAACGTTAAAAAAAAAGCCAGCGCTAAGCCTATCAAGCTTTCGCGCTGGTGTCTGCGCGTTCTCAAGCGATGCTAGTGAATCTTTCCAGTGAGAAATAAATATTACCAACTCAGTGACCAAAGGCTGAAAACTTCACCGTGACAGCTTGCAAAAACGCGAAGCACTCGGACGAAAACCAGGCCTCTGAACTCGCTTTTATCGCACCGAAGCGGATAGTGAACACTTCTCCACCCGTCTGTAATGCGCCTCACTTAAAAGCGCGCAGCACTATTGTAGCTACAGCCGGCATCACCTTATCAGACATCGAATGCACGCAGTTTTTCAAAGGCAAAGACCGAATGGTCAGTGTCGGAGGTGTCGTATCGTTTGGTCGTCTCGACTTGCTAGTGCAAAGGTACCGCCCGATCCCGGACCGTATTTTGGGCCGTGACAGCTGACATCAGCCGTGATTCGCGTAGCGCTGCATGTTTGTAGTGAAGTGAGGCGTGATTTCAGTCCCTCCATTGTTTCTCGCTGTTTACACTGCCCGCTGTTATCGCCACTTTCGTTTCACGTCTTCTTCCTTGCATGTCTGATAAATTCCGCGAAGCGGGCCATGGATAGCGTTATGCGCTTCGCTTAGAGTGTCGAGAATGTTTAGAAAACATTGTTTCCAAGAGGGTTCTCGCTTTATATTTTCGGAGGCAGCGTGCGTGTTTCGAAGGCGCTGGCCTCTGGCACTGGCATAGACACGGGTTGTGTGAAAGCCACCATTGATTAAGCCAGAGGCAAACATCTTCGCATTAACATCAGCAGCATTGTTGTTGAACACCAACTTGTCAGAGGATCGTAAAGACAGGTGCAACCGCGATAAATGGGAGGTCTAAAACGACTGACTTTCTACACAGTTCGTAAAACATATTCGTAAACCTGACCGAGTAAACGGCCTCGCATTTTTTTAACCGCAGTTCGTGTAAGGTGAATTACAGTTTAGTTTAGTTCATGGAGTGTAACGTCCTAAAGCGACTGAGGCTATGAGCGACGCCGTAGTGAAGGTCCCCGGAAATTTCGACCACCTGGGGTTCTTTAACGTGCACTGACATCGCACAGTGCACAGGCCTCTAGCATTTCGCATCCTTTGAAATTCGACCGCCGTGACCGAGATCGAACCCGCCTATTTCGGGTCAGCAGCCGAACGCCATAACCACTGAGCCACCGCGGTGGCCTAAGGTTAACTATATTTATTTTCCAGCGTAACGAATCTAGAAATAAATTATCGTTGCTGTGATTTTACAGCCACGCACCTCTATGGATGTCGCCGTCCCTACTCCTATCCTACAGTTGCATTATACCAGAAGGCCGCCGCGGCGGCTCAGTGGTTATGGCGCTCGGCTGCTGACACGAAAAACGCGGGTTAAACCCCGGCCGCGGTGATCAAATCTAGATGGAGGCAAAATTCTAGAGGCCCATGTACTGTGCGATGTCACGGCACGTTGAAGAACCCCAGGCGGTCGAGAATTCCGGAGCCCTTCACTACGGCGTCCCTCATAGCCTGAGTCGCTTTGGGACGTTAAACTCCTCATAAACCAATAAAAAAACTACACCCGATAGTTGCTAAGCACCCCTACTGGTAACAGCATCTCGCTCTACACCAGCTCCCTTGGCTCACCCCCTGCACGTCGTGCACATAACGAGAGCGAACTGAGCAATACTTTATCAAAACGTTCTATACGGGGAGAAGCTGGCATGAGGGAAATACACCGGTGTTCACGTGGTGGTGACGACGGTCAGCTGATTCTTCTCTCTGCAAAAACGTGGGCATTTATCAGAAATGATAAAACCTGAAAATGCTTTTATCGCCTTCGTCCGTGCCTGAAGAGAGCGGCGTCCAATGCGGGGCCCTTGAGGCTCGTGAAAAGGAAATTGTCCAAGATGACACGAACGACTGTCTCTCTCGATTACATTTTTCCGGGATGTTTTGATCTCGAATGACTGCCTAAGCTGCCTTCGTTACACGCCCCGCGGCAAGTGATAACACAAGGACGTGGATTTTTTCCTCTTGCACCGTAGTGCGTGTTTAGCGCGATAGATAGACGACGTTTACCACGCATTGTTTTCTGTATGTCGCGATACACTTGTGCAGACAGAAGCTTTGTGCATGAAGGGGCCCAGATGAACAAATATACGTCAATCAGACATGATTCATGTGTGTTAGTCTGCACCTCGCACATATTTTTAGCACTCTGTGAACGAGATATCATACATGACGCACATTTCCAGAGAAGTAAGAAATGTACTATTTGGCGCTTCTTAATGGAAGACAAAACGACCTTCTACTTAACAGCACTAAGGAAACCATTTCGTTGTTAGAAAATAAGCTTAATATTGTGAGAGATTTCGTCCTGGTTCCGACACTGATTACGGAACTATACATTTACGATGGAGCGGCCGCGCTTCCAAGTAATGCAGCCTAAAAGCGACACTAATTGGTGACCGAGAAAACCCTACAGCACGAACAAGAGGAACTGCTTTCTCTCTGTCGTTCTCCTCTTTTATTTCATCTCCCTGTCTACTCGCTGTCCCTTTATTTCCGCTGGCAAGAACCTCGGGTGGTCGAAATTTCCGGAGCCCTTCACTACGGCGTCCCTCATAGCCTGAGTCGCTTTGGGACGTTAAACCCACATAAACCTAAACTTCATTTCCGCTCGTCGCAGCTGTGGAGTTTCAGTATCCGATGGCAGATGCCGCGGCCGCCAAAAACGGTTTCCTTCCTTTTTGTTTTGTTTAATAAATAACCAGATACTAATACCACAAGTTAGGCATTGGAAGCTTGATGAAACAAGGTGTTAGTCGAATCATTTTGACGAAAATGCGCAAACCGATGGTGCTGGATTCGGTCTCCGGACCAGGAGGAATGTCTTTTCTCGAGTAGGAATTTTGATGTCCAGGAAGTAGGCACTTTTTTCTTTTTTTGCGCCAACTGGGTACAAATGTGTGCAATTCAGACTGTCATTTCAAAAACATTTTCTTCACCCTGAGATTTCCCCAGAACTTATTTAGATATTATTGCGTGTCCTGGTCTGCTTGCGTACAAGGCATCCAAGATGAACGAACAAAATTTCAAAAAAATAAACGAAAGCAGACTACACATGTCGAACAACTATTGCTACAATCTATGACTGACTATAGTACAGTGCTCTGCCTAGTCGCCTTCCATCGAGTGACATGTATTCTGGGCTTCTGTGTTCCGGCTCCATGCTGCACTTATTTACAGCAATGCTCGGGATTTACCGCTTCTCGTGAACGGTGCGCAGGCGTTGTCGGTGGCCGTCTCCTTGGGCGCCTTCTTGCGGATCATGGTGGCTTCGAGTGACAGCCGCATCATCCCCGACTACCAAGGGTCGGTCAAGGGTAACCAGCATTCGCATCTACTCCACATTCTCCCCTATATGTCATGCCTCGAACCGTGTGGGTCAATGCAGACTCATATCTGTCATGGCGTGTGCTCGATTTCATTGTGGCCACAGTGTTCCGGTTTTCCCCCGAGCTAGCAAATTGCGTGCGCGGTTGCGGCACACGGCACGCTGTGTTTTACGCAATAAGCACGAACAGTGGTATACAGGCGGCTCTGTCCCGGGGAAGGACACTACGTCTTATGCATGGGGTTCATCGCTCCTTGTAATTTATGTTTGACGAGGTTTAAGATGGCAGAAAAGTATACAACAGCTGTATCTTACGGGTACGGGGCAGAAACGTGGAAGCTAACGAAAAGGGTTCAACTTAAGTTGAGGACAAGGCAGAGAGCTATGGAAAGAAAAATGATAGGTGTAAGGTTAAGATACCGGAAGTGGGCGGAGTGGGCGAGGAAGCAAACGCGGGTTAATGACATCCTAGTCGAAATCAAGAGGAAGAAATAGGCTTGGGCAGGGCATGTACTACGAATTAGAGATAACCGCTGGTCCTTAAGGCTGTACCGGAGTGAATTCCAGGAGAAGGCAAGAGTAGCAGGGAGCGGCAGAAAGTTAGGTGGGCGGATGAGATTAAGATGTTGCGGACATACGATGGGCGCAGCTGGCAAAGGATAGGGTTAACCGGAGAGACGCGGGAAAGGCCTTTGCCCTGCGGTGGGCGTAATCACGCTGATGATGATGATGAAGATGAAAATTGCACACGGAATGCAAGCGAGTCACAGTGAGAAGCGAGTAGCGGCGAGTTGTATTGCTACAGAAGCCGTTTTTTGAGGAAAAATGCAGGCAGCATTAGTTTTAGAAATCGACATATGTCGACCGCAAAATGTATCTCTCTCATTCAAACTATGGTATGCTACTGAACTCGGATAACGATTCGTCCGCAGTACGCCGGATATGGGGTCATATAAAGGCATGCTCTGCTATTCATGGTGACAAGTCAATCAGAGGTTCCATTGTTGATTTAATCAAGCCAACGCACGCTTATCGTAATGCGTGCTGCTACCTATTTTTTCAGTGTGATTCATCTTCCTATTTCATGTTCTTTCTTACTCTTTTTTTGTTTATTTTGGTCGTCAGCTAATATTTCTTGTAGCAATCATCCATGGTAAGATATATGAATGCATAATACTTTATCTTGCAATATTTTTTTTTTGCTGCAATGCATAAAGGCTATTGACCTTTAATCCTCTTTCATTTTGCATTTTCTTTCATTTCTTCTATTTTAGTGAACACGATGCTGTTTCTATTTCCCGGAATATACTGTCTCCTGAGAACTACAACCTGTATTCTTCTCATCTGGGGAGCAAAGATTGTAAGTTCCATCGAAACTACCACTCGTTTCAGAAGTGTGCTAAAAATAATTTGTAAATTTAGTCCATTTTCCTGAGATGATGTTCACTCAGTGAGAAAAACCAGCGAAAAAGAACGCGTACACAAGAAGTGGACCCTGCGTCGTCCTTGCGTGGGTCCTCTTATTGTGCATAATTTTTTTTTCGCTGCTTTTGCTCAGCCAATATGCGTTAATTCGGTGTTAATTGAACTTCAGTATACTTGAAGAAAGTCATAAAAGAGATTAAGAGCTTTCGCGTTTACAGAAATATAGTGCGCGGTTAGCTGCTGTATGATTGATTGATTTAAAAAGTTTTGCTTCATGAAAAGATTGCCCAGTCTGCCAAATTCACGTTATCGAATAGTACGTAATAATGTGTTTGGCCTGCAGTTTGGCCCGTGCGCATTGGCTGTGCTTACGCGATGACATGCTCGCGCAGTCTAATTTGTCTAATCATGTTTGCCTTTTTTTCAAGTTTATACTATCCTGCCGCTTAATTATTTAACACCTTTTGACCCCCCGTCTCACGCGTCAACAAAATCAGGTTGAAGAAATAAACTGACCTGAGAAATTGTTACTGGGAGTGTGGTAACCACTTAGCGTCTATGCACTGGTTACCTTCCACTGCCTTTCATTCTGTTTTAATTCATGTAATTTTCTGTTCATTTGTACCAGTAGGCCCAACCGACAAAGCATAGTTCTTGTAAACGTGCCAGCCTCCTGATCGTTCAACACTCCTTGCTTCTCTGAGATGTCTGTGTTTACACGAACCATTCACTAACATGTTTCTAGGGGAACCCTGAAACACATGCGAATCGTCGTTCTACAATGTACGTTGGGTAACGCTGATAGCGAAAGTTTTCCAGACTAGCAATCAATACCACGAAAGGCATCCTCACTCCTATTCTCTTGGCGGCCACAAGGAACGTCGAACAACACATGTTGTTGAAAAATTCGAAAGCCGCGTCATGCGCTTGACTCACCAAAATAATCCTGTCATGGCGGCTCTGCACAGACCGAGATAACGGTAGATAAGAGGACAAGAAGAGTGTCATTGACGCTGTGGTGCCAGGAGCTGATAACGTGCTCGGAGTGATTGTGGCGTCAAGAGCATCGACTGATTTGATATAAACGGACAAAAAATGAACTTGGAATACGCTGTTGTATACAGAAGGGGTCACAGAGGGCGAATTTCCCGTCCTTCAAAGCAGTCTTGGGGCTGTCGCGGTTTGCTTGTTCATTCTCAGTGGATACAAGTTATATAACACACCTTCACCCCAACAGCCTCCTCTTCACCTAAATATGTTTCTTATTTTGATTAAATTTGTCCGTAATGTGTGTCCAAGCACATACGTCACAATGTCAGAGAGGCCGTAACTGCGCAGGTCACCTTCTCAGCATCAGTGAACAGAACGAACAATGCAGTAACAGTGCCGTTAAGGGGTACAAGCAAAAATTCATTATAAGGCTTAACAAATACCTGCACCCCGCTCTATATGCTCCAAAAATGCAGGATTGGAACCCGCTGTGTCGAGCATATAATTGTTTATGCCGGCCAAAGGCCGCCAACTTTCAAGGGCTTGACACAGCTACACTCAGTTGACAACGGCTGAAGCTGGCTTGCCCAGATCACTGACAGCGGTTGGCTGAGCCAAACTTAAGTCCCAGCCAACGGACTCAGTTTCGCAATTGCCGCGGAAGAAACTGTTAGAAGCATGGCAACTAAAAGGATAAATATACGTGAAATTTCGGAACAACGATTATTTTGAGTGTTCATCGGAAACATCTTTCTTGAATTCGAGCGATGCCTTCGTTGCTGCTTCTCTATCTCCCTTAATCCCAGGAGCGTGCTCAGCTCGTGCTGCCGTGGATAGTGACGGGCATCATAGACCTCGTGCTTTGCGTCGTTGGCATGGCGGTGCTGGGAATTGCTGCTGTAAGTTTCTGTCAGGTCACATTTTCTTCTCTTTATTTACCGCAGAGTGCTTTATACGTGGGAGCTGACTGCAGAGAAGTCTGTCCCGAGGTTCTATACTTAAGTGGCACCTACTTACGTCACACATATAGGGTTGTGTTCATTATTACGTGCAACACACAGGATACACTTGGAGTCAACTTCGCCGGTTGCTCAAGTTTACCGCGATGGAGTTAAAGGTCCCGTGCCGCCGAAAAGCCGGCGGCGACCGTTAGCGAAAAATCTGCGAAAAATATAAAAAAGTAGCCACCTGCCAGGGTGGGCAGTTGGCCGACTATCGCAGGTTGTCACCACTTACATAGACCGCAAGGGAGCCTTACGGGAGAGCGGGCAGAGCAACCTGGGTCGCACGAGCCCCAGCAACCACTTGTGGGGCAGTGGCGCATCGTCTAACCGACGCACCACTCCGCCAGGAGTGGTATGAGGCCTCCCCGCGATCCATGAATCTATGAAGTAGGCAATGTGAACGGGACCCATTAACGCTGTCGAGTTCTACTCTTAAAGGCAGAGCTTAAGCGTCGCCCCAGGTTTTTCCTCGATTTTCTGAATTGAGCGGACAAAGACACCACGATAAAATAATCTATAAGAAAAGAGAAGCGGAACCTTATCATTGAAGAAACAGGAATAAAGACCGCCACGCCAAGGACTGTAATAACTTTTCAGACAATCCGCGAGTATATATTTCTCGCAAAGTCTGTTATCAAATGAGGAAAAACTAATACAAAGTGTACTCTATAGATGATTACGAGGTTTTAAATGGTGCAAGAGAAAACATCTTTTTTGTAATCGCACGCTTGTAGCGCATGCCAGCGCTACAGAGTCTCTGCCTCCACCAATAATGTAACGGATAGAAATATATATTTACAGAAGGGAATTATATATACAGAAAGAGACAGCAGGGGAGCCATAGAACAAGGTACAGCGCCCGAATACACTTCATCCTCCTCGTCCGCCGCACACACAAGCACCATACTTCGTCATCATCTTTGTCCAAGCCTACGGTCGTAACAATATTATCGTTTATCTTTTCTATTTATAAATTTTTGAGCAAAAATACATCTCAGACTTACCGCATGGTGAATAAAATGACACCGGGAGCTGTAGTGCTGCCCCACGATAAGTGTCCATCACTTATTAAGTTAAAGTGGACCAAATAATTAGAAAAGGCGCGCATCCGTGAGCATCTTTTAGCTGCTTAAGATGACCTGAAAAACGCTTTTGTAGCCTACGGGGGAAAGCTTTAGTTTTCATTTATTAATACAACTTCATAGGTAAAAGTTAGATGCGCAGAAAATCATGCGTACAATAACTATATTTGAAAAAATGAAATTGAGGATTAACTGTTAACATACACTCATACGCATCGCCAAGCGTCCAATACTGCACCCGACCTGCAGAGGTAAAACTCCATCACCTTAGATACCTCAAACAGAACTGCGTGCTCGTTGTAACCACTCCTCCCTTTTACACATTGCTTTAAGTTGTGCGGCAGTTTTACAAGAGTTCCAAATGACCCGAGTTTCGCATCTTTACGCAGACGCAAAGTGGTGCTGAGGACTTCGGGTATGGCTACTCGGAATGGTTCGCCGGCGGAGCTGGGTTGTGCGCATTCCTCTTCATCATCATGGCAAGGAAAACATGTGTTTCTTCCCTCATTGCTACCACTTCCACGATCTAAACGCCCGGTTTTCCGTCCATAGCAAGATGCTGATATGTACGGAAAGTCCTAGTAATGACATCCCCATAATGAAACTATTCTTTCACAATATGGTGGAGGTGGTGGTGGTGGTGGTGGTGGTGGTGGTGGTGGTGGTGGTGGTGGTGGTGGTGGTGGTGGTGGTGGTGGTGGTGGTGGTGGTGTTTTTTATTAAAATAATAGTAAAAGGGAAGGAAAAGATTTTTGCTAGCTCCGGCATCTGCCATCGATACTGAAGCACCTGAGCTGGGGCAGCGGAAATAAAGGATAGCAGGCAGAATGGAGAAATGAAATGAAAGAGGTGAGGGGACAGGAAGAGAGTATAGGGGGAGAAGTAATATATAGAAACTATTTACACAATAAGAAATGTGTCCAGGTTGTGCACGTGATTAGTTCATTTTAGATGAATTAAAACACACGCGCACAGCACTGTGCCAACATGCTTAGAGTTGCGTTTGAGAAAAACAAATTAATAAACATCACATTCGATCTCAGTTGTTCTAAAACTATAAAACCTGTGCATTGAGTTAATAGGTTACCCATATGTCTAATGAAAGTATCTGTTTGCATTGCTACGCGGCATTGTTGATTCAAAATTACGGCCTAATTTAGCATCATAGCACAATGCTCATATTATATGGCATGCCTGGTTAGAACAGCGTTTATCTAGACTTCACTCATTCGTAAGGAGTAACCCTGTGCGGGTAGTGTGTTCCATTTGGTAATCAAGTTACCTGTACCTAAACTCTTGCATAGTTGGCCCATACCAGTGATAAGATTGCAGGCTTAGAAGTACTCGTTGTATGCGCATAACGACTCTCGACGTCAAACCTTCGATTTCACACACGTGCCAGCTAAAAGATGACGATGAGGCAAGCGCTGACTACACAAATTTGTGAAATCATTATTAAACAGGCAACGCTACAAGCTACCACTCATATATCCTCACCGACTGCACTAGGCAAATATCCCCAGAACAGGAGAGCAGTCATCCGTTCTGACTTATCAGGGTAGAAGCTATCAGAAACAGGAGTATTTGTACAGGGCAATATGTACTGTAACGGTTCACAAGGCGGCACAGCCCGTATTGCGACAGTCATGTGCAAGGCGTGAAAGTTTTGTTCTTTGTAATAACAAACAGCGACTACGGTGACGGTGGAGACGAGGGCGTCTTTGTTGACGTTGTTTACAAAATCGGAGATAAGACTTCCCACAGCCACTATAGGATTGAACGATGCGCCTGGAAGTCCGTAATGGGAAAACAACCGAGCCTAGATATGTTGACGAAAAGAAGATAAAAATCCCGGAGAGGTCAGCCATCGTCCGCGAAGTAGCTTATCGTCAGTAGCAGCTCCGTAGCAACATAGCAGCAGAGCGAGGTGCATTTCACCTGAATCATTTTCTCTCAATATCAATCAATTTTATCTTAAAGGTACACTGAGCCCATTTATTCTTCCTAATAGAAATTAATTCTCTGGCTCCATCTGGCTATATTGACTTTGACTTTTTTTCCGGTAGCAAAAGACGTGTTTATTGCCGAGAAAATGGGAATTTAAGATCTTCCCTTCATTCGATTCAGTCTCGTCACGCCCTAGCCGAGAAGTACGGGTTGTCTCCGTTCTTGAAGTGAATGGCAGTGTGACGTAGCCTCTGGGATCCGCGCGGAAAATCGGTATCAGCGCATGCATTCTATTTGGAAAATCGGCCGAGGATAGCGAAGCCTGTATTTCGTGTTTTGGTCATTTCTAGCTCTCAAAAATCTCCGTTTTTCGGCAAGAGTGGTCTCCTTCTGCTTACACTGTTGTGCCCTGTCGACACACGCACGGCCACCATCTATTTTTCATCAGTGCCCCTTTAATCTCACAGCGTGTTTTCAGTCCATGTGTTTAAATTGTTTCAAGCCGTGTGCCACCAGCGAATGCTATGGACGCACTCCGTCTAGTGCATGTTTTCGCGTTTTATACAGCAGCATAGTCTGTAAAAAACGTACGAGTCTCACGTGTTAAAGGAACACTCAGGAGCAAATGAATTTGGCCTGTATCCGTAGAGTACCTGAAAACAGAGCTCTTGAAAGGAAGCAAAGAACAAGAGCTAAAGTACAGGTATCGCTGCCACAGGCCAATCTCGAAAGCACAAGCGCGATGAGGTAATTGGCAACACAGAGCGAATCTCGGAGGCTGACAAACGTGCATGAAGGATACGCGTTTGGATATTGAAGTAAATAGGTTTTTTTCTGAAATCACTAGTGCACTTTTATCACACGAGGAAGGCAGAAACAAAGTCATCCTCAATGTTGGAAGCCAAAGAAGCCAACTTCTGGCCATTTTTTTTAAGGGCCACAAATGGGCTTCTACCGCACGAGGCGGATTTAGGGTTGCTTGACGGCGAAGCTTATCACTGATCCGTCAAGTCAACGGTTTGGCCCAGGACCCTTTTCCCAAGCATCTCACCCCAGAAGAGCAGAGCACCAGGCCGGGGGAAATCTTGTACCCATTATAAAGCCAGTGGGTACACGGCGGCACCGGGGATCGAACCCAGCACCTCCCGAATGCGAGGTGGATGCTCTCCAAAGAAAATGGCGGCGCAACAAGCGGCCAGCTTATTTTCTGTATGTTTTTTATTTATTTATTTGCGAATACTGCAGGCCCTTATCGGGCCCATGCAGGAGTGGATACAAGGCACAAAAAATTACAATGACAGATTCATTAAGGGAGACAGGTATCTGCACAAATAAATACACAATACAGTTTCATCATTACAGAAGCATCACGGTGAGAATGTTGGATCAAGGTGACTAACATGTTGTAAGAAAGATTCTACTGTGCTGCAGTTCGCAACAGTGGATGGTAGTTTATTCCAGTAATGGATAGCTGAAGGAAACAAGGAATATTTGTGAACATTAATGTGGCTAATGGGTTGACGAAGTGCTTTCGTATTGTTAGTCCTTGAGGAGTGGTAAAATGGTTCCTGAAGATATGCTTCTTTTTTTATGTTGAAGTGTCCGTGATAAAGTAGGTACAATAACTTCAGTCTTGATACCACTCTACGCTGAGCTAGGCTGTGTAGATCTACACTCTTTAGTAGGCTAGAGATGCTGGAGTGCCTGGAATATTTCGAGTATACAAAGCGTACTGCAAGGTTCTGAATTCGTTCTAATCTGTCTCTTAAATATTTCTGGTGGGGGCTCCAAATAATATTAGCGTACTCTAAGGACGGTCTCATGAGGGTTTTGTATGCATTAAGTTTTACAGCAGAAGGAGCATTGCGTAATCTTCTTCTGATGAAATACAACTTTCCCTAGGCCTTCTTGCATATGCTACTTACATGTTGTTCCCAGCTCAGATTGCTTGATAGCGTCACCCCTAGGTATTTTACAGAATTTGTTTTTACGACTGGGACATTATTTAAAGTGTATGAAAAATCTAGTGGCATTTTTTTGTTGGTAAAACTTGGTGCTTCCCGTATGCGCTTCGCGTTCCCGCGTGGTTTCCTTGTTGACGCGCCTTGATTTACAAGTGCGAAGCTGGAACTCCAAGAGTCCCTCCAAGTGCTCCTCGGACGAAGTTCACACCGTGGCACGCACCTGCGAGGAGGAGAACACCTGTGGCTATCTAATGGTGCACGAGCCTCTTCGTTAGCAAACGCACTGCTCGGCGTGTTCGCTTCGTCAGCGGACCAAGACGCTGGGCAGCATAATCAGCGCTACGAAGACTATTACTACAGAATTTATAGATGTCCGTACGTACCAGTCTCTGCTCGTCAGTTGTGACGGTGGTTCGGCAGTGACAGCTGCCGTACCAGTAGGCTGGCTTGCTACCGACGCTGCCGACTCCTCTGTGCTCAGACTATCCTGCCAGACCCAAAGCCTCAGCCCTCAAAAGCATCGCACGCTGTGTGAGGCCGAGATCGCTGAAATGCAGGCCGCAGTTCTTTGTGAGAACTTCGTTGTCGGGATCTGGAACGCAATCCATCGCAACGCTGGTGCAAACGCAAACGAAGCGATGACAGCTGACAGAGGCTTTCATGTCGGCCGTTGGTAGTTTTCATTTCGGCGGCTGCTAGGCTGCACCGCTCGCTGCCATGTAATTACGGAGTCCATGCTTATGTCAGTTTACGTCACTTTTCGGCTATATCGTCATCAGAGAGTCCAGAGTTTGAATCAGAGCGCCGGGAATTTTAACTTCGCATTCCAATCTCTTAGAAATAAGTGCATCTTTCGCTGTCGGATAAGCGGCAACAAAGCCACGAAATGCCGAACTATCGGATCTTACTAACAAAAAAAAAAAGTTTTTCAGAGTTGTCCTCGATGTCCCTTCAAGAAAGCAACCACACTGCGTTTTAAGAAGAATGAAGAATTTTGTGCCGATCCCTGAGGCTCGGCCAACCACAATCACTTCCAGACGATAATCACGGAACCATTCTCGGTCTTGTCATGAGTTTCAATAAAGTGGTGGAAAAAAGTGTGAATTTTTAAATACGTACTTTTCGGCAATAAATGCGCTTTTTGTGCCGAACAAAGATCAAACTAGCCGCGATAAAAACTATACAGTCGATTTTTCTGATACAAAAGTTTAACCTTGCTCTGAGTGTTCTTTTAAGAACACGTCGGCTAGCACGGACATGCTGCGAACGAGAGTACGGTCGACAAGTTTTTGTGACTTTAGCACCTTATGTGGGACTCTCCATCCATCCAGGTGTACTTTGTGATCTGCGTGATGTCCTACTTCGAAGAATTGGTCAAGAAGCCAAACACAAGTAAGCATTCCCTTGCCAGTTCTGCAACTTCTAAAACGTTCCTTTTGTTTCATTTTCCTGCATTTCCCTTTTAACTGCCTTTTATCGCCCTGTTTTCAATGTCTCGCTTCTCTTCGTAACAGCCTGATTTTCTGTATTTCTCTCTTCTTATTCCCAGGCTTCCTTTTGTCCTTAGCTTTTATTGCAGAAAATAGGTTATCCACGAATGAGCAGAAGAAAGAAAAGTTTTTGAGTGCGAAAATAATGCGTACGACAGGAGGCAGCACAAATCGTCTGCTGATGCAACACGATTTGATTCAAGTGTCCTCCCAACACTGATTTCTGTCTAACGTACTGAACGAAGGAATTTCAAAGAGAGCATGTACCTTATTAACATGCAGCAAACGGTTACCCCTCGTCGATGAGCGAAAAGCATACTTTTGTCATTTTTAAGGCTAGCTTTCCTCTTGACAAATGATTACGTTATCTTTTCGAATGAGACGCAGAGACGATAACTCATTTTGCTTCACATTTTCACAAATTCGGTCAAGAATCGGTTGACCACAGCTTCAGTTCACTGCGAGAAAAAAAATGAAAAACTGCATGAAAAAAATATTTTTATGAATGTTGCAAAACTCTCAGACCATCCGCAAAGTTAGCATGCCGAGACACGTGGCATCGATACTAGCAAAAATCACCACTGAAGGCATTTGAAATAGACCCTGTCACATTTCGATAAAAGGCAAAATATGGTTAGGCTACAGAGGTGCATCTCGCGACCAATGTGGCCTTCAGCGGCAGCAACTGCGGCTGAGCTGCATCGCATATGCACGCAACAAGCTCCTGACAGTGCCTTGATATCTTCTGTTATAAGGTTCTACTGACTGTATATTAAATTTCTGTCAACTTCGAGCAAACTCATTAAAACGCCTACTGAAACTTGAAGCGCCACTTTTTGAGTTTGACGCCCATCCCTCTCTCATCTTCCCGGCGCAGACTTCTTCAAGGGCCACGCGTGGAGCGCTGCGATGCGAGAGAGACGCCACAAGGAGGCCGCGGGGTGCGCCACCGTCAACACGGCCTTTGAGGCCTGAGCCGTGGGCCGCGCACGCGGGAATCTCAACGGGCGACGACACACACACGTTGCCGCCCCCTCTCGGCATCACCAGAGAGGAAAAATCTTCCCTCTCCTCACCACACTCGTCATCGTCACATTGCACTCTTTCTCTCTCTCCACCCCCTCCTCACATCCGTCTCTAGCGTGAACTCGCTGACGTTATTACCGCTCTTCGCTGTTCAACCAAGACGTATAGTTTGCCATCATTATTCAGAAATGTTGATGCGTCGCACTTCAATTACTAGGATCCCCTTAAGGTTTACTGCTGTCAAAACTGGATTAATTTCCTGACACTGTTGCTAGCCTCCACGAGGTTAATTATAGTGCGCGAAACGCCAGCTCCGTCACGCATCCGTTCTGCCTCAAGTGCGCGAAAATTTTAGATATAATCAAAGCGCGGCTTTCTACATCGTTCACATGCTTTTCTGTTTATGAAGTTGACGCTCTGTCTTAAGCCAACAATCATTAAAAATACGATACTGTTTTCTGTCTCTTTGTGATTAAAGGTTGTATTATTATACTAAACATTTTTCTCTGTTCTGCGTATGCTTTTCTACGCGATAAAAAAAAATCATGCCCTAACTCAACGAGACCAACGCCTGGCATCACTTCGATCTCTTATTATTAAGCCTGCTATAAACTGCAGCCTACATCCTACCCTTTGTGGAGCCAAGTAATTCCATGCGCTAACATATGATTCCTGCTCCCTTATTTCTTTGAGCGGTTGCAAAATGACACCTTGCAGAGCGAAGCTTCCAACTGATTAAAAGTACTTAACTGGTGCAAACAGGAGTGAACAGTCTGGGTTCTTAATTTTTAAATGTGTCTTCTAATGTGCGCATTTACAAATTAGAAGAACATAGAATTTTTTGCAAGACTAGGGAAAGCTTAACCTACTGCTACGCAGAGCCCCGGTACAACCCTCTTTATAAGCGAAATTATTTTTAATAGCGCTCAAAGGAAACGACGTTTAGTCGTTCGCTCATCGGAAAGCGCTCGGAAAGACACCTCCACAGTATAAGCATTTAAATATTCCTCTATGTCTTCCAAGACCTGATATCATCCCCACTATACCCTACTCGCCTGCTCTAAACTAAGTCAACGGCGCAGTCGAAAGATGTTGCATTCGCCGGCACAAACAGAAACCGACTGTCCCGCTTTTCATTTATACTACATCGCTATGACTATGCATTCTGCACAGCTCTGCACCTTGAACTTCGAAACTCTTTTCAGCGGGATTTAGGTAGCTGGTGACCCCTAAGCTCTAAATATCGTCGTAGCATCATCAGTGTTAATAATCAATAATTGGTTTTTTGGGAAAGGAAATGGCGCAGTATCTGTCTCATATTTCGTTGGACACCCGAACCGCGCCGTAAGGGAAGGGATAAAGGAGGGAGTGAAAGAAGAAAGGAAGAAGAGGTGCCGTAGTGGAGGGCTCCGGAAAAATTTCGACCACCTGGGGATCTTTAACGTGCACTGACGTCGCACAGCACACGGGCGCCTTAGCGTTTTTCCTCCATAAAAACGCAGCCGCCGCGGTCGGGTTCGAACCCGGGAACTCCGGATCAGTGTTCTTGCTGATTCTGCTTTTCTATGATTGTGCCTTTTTTGTCGTGGCCTAACCATGGTTCGCAGTGTCTACGTAGTAAGTAAATAAACAAATAAAGGCCAAACATATTACCTTAATGACAGCTGCGGGATGTTGGACGCTGCACCGTTTTAGCGGCGGGCGAAATTCTCTCGGTGAGGTGCTTTGTTGCCGAAAAGTTAGATTTAATGCATCAGATGGACACTAAACCAGATCACAAACCATAAATGCGAGAACTAAACGGCCTGAGACGCACTAAAGCAAGAGCGCTAGGCAAGAGATTCCCTTTCCATCGTCACGCGGGCGCTGCCGAGAGATGGCGGCACGGTATGCCCACCATGGTTGACATAAGGTGACATAAGGTTAAATGTGTTGGAAGGCGTATTTAAAGAAACTGGCGGATTTTCATTACATCTAACAACACAGATAAACAAAAATAAAGAAAAAAAGCTGAGCATCGTGGCAAACTGCCACCACCCCGTTTCAAAGGGGACGCTCCTACCTTCCATCCATCCATCACATGCGCCCCGCATCGATGCCCAGTTTTATTACCGTCTCATGCAAGCTACGCGCCCCGCGTTTCTTGTACCACAGGCGAAAAGGTGCCTTTATACGTGGGGCATTTTTAACAAAGCAGCTATCTGTTGGTCTCTTCGATTTGGCAAGCCCTAAACAGACTCATATGTGACGCATACAGGCAGCTCCAGGCTGACCGCAGGAATCCTGGATTCGATGCGCTTAGACCGTCGAGGAAATGATCACTGTTGTCTTCACAGAAAAAAAAACTCACTCGTTGGAAGGCTATGCGGATTATTTGTGACGCACGGATACGTTCCATGTCAATAACCTGGCTGCTGTCGTCGAAAACGTACTCCTTGCCATCAATGGGCAGGAGCTGTGATCGCTTCGTCACCCCTCCTGGCAGACCGTTCTCTCCACTTTGCGCGCAAGCAGCCGCCAACCAGAAACGAAAGAAGCCTGAATCTTGAGCACCTCTAGCGCAGCCATGTTTAGCCGTTGAAAAAGTTTAATGTTTCTTATTTACTCTCCATTACAATCTGATCTTAACTGGAAAAATTAAATTTAAAGGGCTAAAGACGCAAAGTATTTGGGTGCGCATTTTATTAACTTGAAAGAGGCCTACAAGCCTAGCAATAATTAAAATGAGCTCCAAACACCAGTGCGCGCAGCGTGAATAATTAATTTACAAACCATTTTGTACTGGCAGTTTCGGTCTCGGTCGGCGCCAGCGCTGAAGAGCACCTTGACGCCACGGTCGACAGGCCAACCTGGACCACTACAAAATTGATGACGTCAGCGCCGGCGGCAAACACTAGTTGTTACTGTGAACAACAACTGGGTTCCGTGACGAGAGAACAATTGGGGCAGGTGCACCTCGACTTCACTCGATGAGAATGGAAATGCCGAGCGACTCCTCGGACAACATTAAAAATCCTATTAAATTATGCTCCACTCGAGGCCTGCAACTGAAACATGCTGGAAGGCATCTCCTTACACCCATTCAAGAAATCGTATCGTTTGTTTGCGTTTTTTTAACCCGCCGCGGTGGCTCAGTGGTTAGGGCGCTCGACTACTGATCCGGAGTTCCCGGGTTCGAACCCGACCGCGGCGGCTGCGTTTTTATGGAGGAAAAACGCTAAGGCGCCCGTGTGCTGTGCGATGTCAGTGCACGTTAAAGATCCCCAGGTGCGCCCGTGTGCTGTGCGATGTCAGTGCACGTTAAAGATCCCCAGGTGGTCGAAATTATTCCGGAGCCCTCCACTTACGGCACCTATTTCTTCTTTTCTTCTTTCACTCCCTCTTTTATCCCTTCCCATACGGCGCGGTTCATGTGTCCAACGATATATGAGACGATACTGCGCCATTTCCTTTCCCCAAAAATAAATTATTATTATTATTATTATTATTGTTTGCGTTCGAAATTTTGAGTCCGCGCACCTTTCCTTTTCCTTACGGCGCAGTTCAGGTGTTCAACGACACATGTGACAGATACTGCGCCATTTCCTTTCCTCAAAAGCAATTATTATTATTATTATTATTATTATTATTATTATTATTATTATTATTATTATTATTCACCTTTAAGAATCTGTGCTTGGTTAACAAGGGGCACAGCCACAGAATACAATCTGCACTGTTGTGTTACCGTTTCTAGTGCTCGACTGAACACGGAGAAATGCGAAGTAGCTATGTATAGTTCTTTCGCACCCAACCTCGAAGGCTAAGCCTTAAGAACGCCTTTAACAATCACTGTTTCTTTCTGCCAAGGCCACTCTATTGCTTTCTCTCCGCTCGCCTAAGTCGTGCTGCATTCCTCGTAGGTAGGAGGGGGCGTGTGTTCGTGGATTCGAGCCAGGGCTGGGCACAACACTTGAAAAAAATGGCGTTGGTTTAGCTTTGGTTAAACCTAGAGTGACGCGATAGCTACAGCTGGTCAAGCGGAACTTGGTCACGTGACCAACCACGTGAGCAACCACGTGATCAGTCACGGCGCCGCGCCGCCGGCAGCTGCTCCGCACCACGTGACCGACCACGTGACAGCCTGGCTGCGCTGCCACCGCCACGGCGCCGCCACGCTGAAGGCTCTAAATGCTGCGTAATGTAGCTATCGCTACAAAAGTATCTTTGATACCGATACCTGATACCCTCAAAAATTGAATTTCTGATCCCAATACAAGATACCGATCCAAAATTGGTTTGCAATACAGATACTCGGTACTGTATCGTCGATACTTCGATTCGCCACTGTAATTGCCAAAGTGGTTGCATGTTGTAGCGCTTTCCAAGCAGCTTATGTACCCTCGTGGTACGTCGGAATACTAAGCACTACTTGAGGCTAGATAAAGACATGAGACTGAGCACCTACGCACCTCAGCTCTGCACCGGCTCTTGAGAAGCGATTATCTGCTTCACAAAATTGTGCCTCTCGTTTCATAAAAGAACGAGAGCGAAAGCACGTGACCGTCACGCGTGTCATCAAGAGAGTAAGGCTCTTCAATTATTTGCAAAATAAGCGAAACGCGTCCTCCTGATAATTCGATGGGCTGCCTGCCAACGTGGGCACGGCTTCGTTCTTTTTTTTTTTCAGTAACTAATGTCTCGACTGATTGCACCCGACGTGCTACGTATCGCTCATCTTTCACGAGTTATCAGTCGCCCCCGCACCTTCGCTCAGTCCACGCGACGAACGGCTAAAAGCCGCCGAATTATCTGATAAATCAGTATATTTCCTCCCCGTGCCTAATAGCAACCCCCACCGCGCACTCTGCCAAATTTTGTTCGCTGTGTAAAAGGTGGAAACCCCGAGAGCCCTCAAGCGCCTCGCTAATTGCCTGTTCCTTGTCTCCCAGGCCACTACAGCCACAAAGTGGAAAGCTGGAGAAATGCGCTTTATTCGAGACAACTTTGGAGCCAAAATTTTTATGCGCGCTAAACCGAGTGGCGTAAGACGAGTCAAACGTATACAAACATTTCACAATAAAGTAAATTAATTAGCGCGCACACACACATACACACTTGCACGGCAAGCAAAACAAAGCAAGGGAACACGTCCAGCGAGGGCTGTTAATCATTCCTGATTTCCCTTCGGCAGCGGCCCCACTTAGCGTAGCTATTCACCAGCGCCTTCTTCGAGCGGGCTGAAGAGACCTGATTGTCGGCTTTGTATAACACGGTAGCCGTGATAAGCAGGCCCAATTATTCCCGCGCTCCAGTGGGCACTAAAATATCCCGTGAAAGCCCCCTAATTACCGAATACCACGGTACTATTTTTTTTATGCGTACGTGTGCTGCTGTTTTCTCTTTTTCTGCATTCTTTTTTCACATATGCCGGCCGAGGCTCTACAAATCGTCCTCCGCAGTTGCTATTCGATTTCGCGCCAGCGTGATAATTTGTTTCGAGAGTTCAGCAAAGCTGCTTCAACATGACGTAAACTAATTCCTGCCTCAGAGCGTCTTATTTGATAATCTATGCGTTCTGGAGCGAGTTTCCCTAATAGCACTATGGTTCTAATCTTACTTTCCCAATCGCAGCCTAATCGGGACAAACGAGAAGCTCAAACCTAATCTTGCATTTCTTGCACTGTTCCTAAATACGCCCTCATCAGAGGTTGAAGTAGCCGTCCGGATGCACCATGGAGTGGCACACCAAACTGGCAAGCTTAGTCAAGGTTAGCCACGCCATGGGCACAAAATTAGTAGAATCCACTTCTAGTTTTGGCTGTTGTCAGCTTGACCAACATTTATCAAGCTATTATAGAGATTTACTTCAACATTGAGTAACGCAATGGGAAATGGCGGGGTGACAGCGTTACAACGAAGTGGGGACAGAGGGAGAGAACGCGCTCGACGGGAGAAGTTGGGAGAGGGTGTGGGAGGGGGGGGGGGAGGTTAGGAGCTTTTTGCATCTACATTTGTGAAGAAAGAAGGCGCAGAAGACAGTCCACGCAAAGCTTTAGAGCATTTAGCAGCATATTGAATCAAATTTTACAAAGCCATTTTCTTCAGGAATTGTGTCTGTTCGCATTAATCGCTCGTGCCCCCGTGGCATCCTCCCACGCGCTATACAGGGCGCTTTCCAAAGTAAAAAGTTTCTCCCTTTTTCGAAAAACGCCACGCGACGGTACCCCGGCCGCGACGGCCGCATTTCGATGAAGGCGAAACGCAAAAAGGCGCCCATGTGCTGTACGATGTAAGGGCAAGTTAAAAAGTCCCCAGGTGGTCGAAATTATTCCGGAGCCCACCACTACGGTACCTCTTCCATTCTTGCCTTTTTTTCTCCGCCCTCACGGCGCGGTTGGGTTGTCCGCCGAGAAGTAAGAAGGTTACTGCGTTTGTCCTTTCCTAAAAACATAATTTGGGGGGGGGGGGGGGTACTGAAGAGAACTCTATTGAACTTTTGTTAGTCAAAATCTGCTCTGTGGCTCTTCCTTTGTAGGTTTATGTTTGTTCGGTATCAAAAGACGCATTTCTTGCTGAGAAAACTGTAGCTAAACATTTTCCCGCTGCTAGTTCCAAACTCATAGCGTCTACAGCGAAAAGGAGTCCGTAATCAACGTCTTGAAGTAAACGGCTGTTAACGTAGCCTCAGAGCTCCGCATCCTAAAAACTGTGTCGACGCAAGCAGTTGCCTACGAACTCGGCCGGTAATATCGATACCTGTATTTCAACGGTTGTTAATTCCTAGTTTGTAAAACCTTCCTTTTCAGAGAAAGTAGTGTATTTGTAACCAGACAGCTGTAATCTATCGATAAAATCATACCCAACAATTCTGAATTTTTGAGCGGGAAACCGTTTATGAACTCAATTTTTCCTACAATGCGCGATTTCACTATAACAATCAATATATCCGCAGATCAGCCGACGGCAGTCTTCTTTTTTTTTTCTATTAACATTTTTGCTATCGTGAAAAGCGTTCCCTATTGGTTTTCAAGGCAGTCTTAACTGCTCGGTACGATCGATAGAAACACTTTGAAATAAATATTTTGCTGCATATCGAAAGAACGCACCATTAAACCATAACATTCAATATTTACATAAAGGTATCTTACAATTTTCAAAATTTTTGTCCGAGAATGTTGGACATGTAAACTGCAATTTGTCGTAAGTGTCTTTTTGTGACAGATATAACAACACATGACTACTGGCAATTATGTTAAACGCAGAACATTCTCCGGTCACGAAAAGGCAACGTAGGTACAGGCACAAGAAAAGTTTTTTAGATTGCTCTTCAGTTTGAGTGGAGAGTGTCTGCAAACTCAGGTGTATTCAAGCCGACCGATAGCAACACAATCCCAGTTAGCAGGCATAAACTGCAGGCATAATCGCTAGAAAAAAAAAACATATCCCTGCATCCTTCATCGTAGTAATGTAGATTTAAATGGTCTTCAGATGGTATCCAGGCATTGTATTGATGTTCTTGCCTTCATATATATTTCACTGCATACACAATTTGCAGAAAAGTGTTGACTTTTAAGCAGTTGAATGACGTAATTTTATAACTTGTGTGTGTACTGCGGACTGCCCAGGGAAACCTTTGTGGCAGCTGGTTTATTGCCTAGAAGGGGGAAGTGGCTAACTGACATTTGCTTAATGCAACAAACTCAGTGCTTTGTAACAGATAAAGAATTTCAAGAGAACGAAAAAGAGCATCATGTAGTCCTAGGTTTGACGGAATGCCGTCTCGTAGTAGTAGTAGTAGCATAGTAGAATGAAACTTTGGTCACTGACCATGTCAAAAGCATTAATTGACGGTTCGGAACCATTGCGGTTTCCTTGTTCGCACTGAAGAACCGGCCATGGAATAAACAGCTTATGTAGTCTTAAGTAACCAGCGTAATGATTTTGCATAGTCCGGGTGAAGATTTTCATTCTTTCTGTTGAAAGTATTAGGCGTCGTTTGTATATCAGGGATTGCACGTGCAGCCATGCTGCCAAATTCCTATTTGTGGCAACGATTTCCGCGTCATCCCAGGCAATTTCACGCCCTGTATGCGTATGTTCTGCTACAGCCCTTGAGGCTGTTTCGATTCCTGCGTATAAGTCACACTACTAAGTCTACACCGAGGAGACAGGAAATCTATCGAGGCGGCTGAAAGAGCAAACCCAGTGATGTCGGCAGGCATCGAAACAGCTCAAGTGCTGCGGCAGAACATACGCAAACAAGGCATGAAATGCTGGGGGGAGGGGGGGGGGGGAGTGGAAATCGTTGCCACTGAAAGATATTTGTCAGCGCGGCCGCACGTGGAGTCCCTGATAACGCAGACGAAGCCAATACAATCGACAGAACAAAAGCAAATCTTCACCCGGCCTACGCAAAATCATTTCGCCAATATTTTAAGGCTACATTAGTTTATTCATTTATCTACTTTCAGGGCTGAAGCATTACAGAGAGTAGTGGGCAAAAAATTTAACACGAACAAAATTAGTAAGGTATCACCACGTTATATAATCGCTAACGGCATTCTTAAACAGGTTTCTTAAACAGGTCTTGAAGCTGCGTTCTTAAACAGGTTAAACGGCATCCTTAAACTAAAAGTTGATTAGTTAAGGAGCGTCAGTATTTTGACTTCATCGGAACGCGTCATTACATGCTGTGTTATCCCTCTCCTCTTATGCTCAATAAAGTTTTAGTAACAACTTAAATGCTAGTCCGCAATGTCTCCTGCTTTTCTGTGCACATCTTCGATCGGGCCTATGTCGTTCTTCGAAGTCATCACTCAGCATTAGTTCGACCATTTCGCAGTTGATGAGTTGATGTCTCAACAGAACTGCCAGTTAAGTCGCGCAATAGAAAGAAATATGGTGGCGCCGAGCGAATTAAGCAAGACCTC
Source organism: Amblyomma americanum (assembly GCF_052857255.1). Classification (NCBI taxonomy): domain Eukaryota; kingdom Metazoa; phylum Arthropoda; class Arachnida; order Ixodida; family Ixodidae; genus Amblyomma; species Amblyomma americanum. Next base: position 196,042,938 of record NC_135499.1, on the reverse strand, counting down.
AGGTGATCGTGGAGTGACCTCATACACGTATAAACGCTGAATATGCAAACAGATTTACTTCGGTCATAAATCCGAATTTTGTTCTAAAAAAAAACATTGCACACTACAGAAGCTCCGAACTAATCATGGTGTGCAAAGTCTAAAATCTGAAATGCCTATGCTTTTTAAAAATAACAAGCATGCTTTGACTAGTATTATGTCGGGAGAAAGATGTTGCCTTGAGTGAATGAGTGTAAAATGTAATTTGTTTTAAAACATGCACTAAGATGCCATTTTTCATGCTTCTGCGTTACGGGATAAGACTGTCATCAACGTTGAAGATTCTGCTTTGGGTGCCTGCGTTTGTGTTTTACTTTTACTCTATATTTCAGTGAGCACTGAATCACTGAAAACGAATTATCTATGTTTGATCTGTATGGCACCGTTTCCTCAGCGTACAGATTGCCTGGGTTCCTAAACCCATTCAAGTGCAACAAAGCACCTTTTGTTCAGGAACCTTTACTTGTAGAACCAGGAAACTGAGAATAAAACTTCAACTTGAACTTCAAACGGGAAGCCAATTTTCCTTTCTTTTTTCTTTCTCCCATAACTGCTGAGAAAAGAAAAAAGATTTAGGGAGACTTTGTGGTGCGGAGTTGTGCCATCTACAGTCAAGCACACGTTTTGACTCTGGATAACACTACTGCTTCTCTAAACTAGAGCTCAGTGCAATATTGGATTAATTCAGTTCTGAGAGCAGGAATGTAAACAACTGATACTGAGTCTTACTGTCGCGTGAGGGGCATACTTGAGGGGCATACTTGAGGGGCTTTTGACCATTGAAGGTGGCAAACAGGACTGAGGAAGACTTCAAAAGTATCGAACGGCAAAGTGGTTGGTCAGCATCCAGCAGCATTTTTGAAACCTGCTGCATGGAGCTTGTGCTTGTTGTAGCCGGTTATGAAGAAGTCTGATAACTATTTCGCCGGGAACATGATGATGACCAAAAAGAATGACCCAGCCGGGCTGCTACGCAGGAAAACGCATTTTGGGCTTAAACCTGCAGAACCCTAGTCTTAGGGTCTCATCTTCATTACGATGTACATAGCTGTGCCCGCTTGGATAGTTAATCGATCCAGGTTGGAGGAAGCCCTTTGGGTGGCTTTTCTATTCAGTGTTTGTAAGACTCAATTTCCACTTTTTTTTTCATCTGGCGGATCCATACTCGTTCTAGAGTATCGCACTGTCGTACGGCGGAAAAATTTGTGATGTTCGCAACAATTTACAGACACTGCCTTCACATACAACTACATCAACGACTTTCTATCAGAGAGGTAATCATGAAATTCCAGGACATTGAATCCCCCACAACCAAACTAGGGACCAAGGGCATCCCTTCAGGGCTCCGTCCTATCCCGTTTCTGTTCAACATAACAATGAGAGCACTCCCCCCCCCCCCCCCTTTATTAAATCGAATCCAAGACCTAAAGCTCAGCATGTACGCTGATGACAAATCTTTGGATCAATACGGGCAGCGACGCGGAGATAGAACAGAAGTTGCAAACAGCCGCAGACGAGGTGGTTAAATACGCGACAGACACAGGTCTATCCTGCTCCCCGGAAAAATCGGAATTTTTCATCTACCCACCGAGAAAAAAAAAAGAAAGACGCAGACATAAAAATTGTGGTAGAAAACACTCTCGCCCCCACAAGAAGAAATAAGAATTCTGGTAATGTTCATTCAAGCCAATGGATAAAACACAAACACCATTAGGAAATTAGAAAACTACGCGGCACAAGTCACGGGCATATTCAGAAGAGTCTCGCTCAGAGGCCACGGCCTAAAAGAGCGCAGTTTCCTAAAGATGGCCCAATCTTACATCATTAGTCGCATTTGCTGCTCCACACCCTTTCTGAACATTAAGAAAATGGAGCGCGATAGAATCGACGTCATAATTAGGAAATGCGTGAAGCGAGCACTAGGACTCCCAATATCCACTCCAACGAAAAAGGTGGAAGAAATTGGAATTCACAATAGATGACAGGAACTAACTGAAGCGGAAAGAATCGCACAGCTAGAAAGACTGAGCGAGACAAAAACGAGGAGAACCGTCCTCGGGTGGATAGGCCTCCAACCAGAGACCGACACGAAAAACAGACATTCCCCTAGACACGAGGAAGTATTTATTGATCCCACCGCTACCGAGAAACACGGGCCCGATACACAGCAAAGAACGCAGAGAACACAGAGAAAAAAACCATCGCCAAAAATATAGAAAACAAGACAGCCGAGGAAGCAGCCTACAACCTTTGTCCGTAAAGTTTCGAGACTGATTTATTTTTTTTTTCTCTAGAATTGATTACCATGTGTAGCGCCATCTTCTCGAGCTAACCTGAGCTATTTATGCTAATTGCTGTGGCAGCCGCTACATGGCACTACATGTAGAAAAATACGTTGTCACTACTCGTCTGCGCATTCTACTGTGAGTGACAGTGGAGAGATGGACATCCACCTAGAAAAGCGGGTAAACATAAAATTCTGTGTGAAACTTGGCAAGACAGCCACGCAGACGTATGAGCTCCTTCGCGACGCTTAAAGCCCCAACTCGATGGACGCATCCTACGTGTACCGGCTGAGCGCCTACGCGCACGGGCGTACGCTGGATCCTGTCTGCGCATGCGCAAAGCGAGAAGCGCGCGCAGGCGCGCGCGTTGCTAGATATCTGTTCATGTCAGATATTTTCGGCCCTGGCGGCGTGCTGGCGGCGCGCTGGCGCACGCGCCGGAAGTGGCTCACTGGTTTGTGGCCAATGAGAGGGCACAGTTCCCGCAATATCCGGAATGAGCCTCCGTGGCGCGCCGACTGATTTTTTTTTTGTCAACGAGCTGCAACAGCCCCCTGCGCAAACATGTCGTACCTAATAAGCAATGAAAAATTAATCGCTGCTGTTGAGAGGCGCCGCTCGCTGTGGCTTGCCAGCCACAAACACCACAAGTACTGTTCGAATCAGACGCAGTACAAGTCCATTTCGTTGCTGTCGTGCGCACACTGCTGGCATGATTGCGGCACAAGTATGAGCAACACCGAGAATGCTCGCAATGCTGACGAGCTGACAAGCGTTTGCGGGTGACGAGCTGGCGGGAAATGCCGTCCATGCAATGCTATGGCGATGATGCTGTTGGTTAAAATAAAGAGCTGAGAAAACTGCACTGAAATACGTGCCAATTTAAATGAAAAGCTACTATTAAAACTGAAGTTCAGTTTATATATTACATAACTTGCCTTGCTACTTTCAAAATCTAAAGATTTCAAGTGGCAGTCTAACTGTTTTGGCCAGTTTCAATCTATGAGGTCTAGCAACAACGTGCTAGTGCGCGCACGAGCGCGAGTCAGCGACAGGCTATGGAGGTGCACACCATTTGCGGCGCCCGTCGCGACGCGGCGCTGGGCGCACAGGCGCTCTGCGCGTACGCGTAGGATGTGCCCATCGAGTTGGGGCTTAAGGCAACGAACATTAGACGTTTTTAGCATACCGGAGACGTACTACCGGAGACGTATACCGGTTTACCGGACCCCTCTTGCGCACGCGCAGTTCCTTCCCCTCACCCCAACAGTGCCACTGCGCATGCGCAAGTGGGGTCCGGCAAATCCGTAAACGTCTCCGGTAGTACGTCTCCGGTATGCTAAAAACGTCTATTATTGCGGGCGCGAGTTTTCTAGTGGCACAAGAGGTTCGTTTCGGGGAGAACGTCGGTGGAAGACGACACAAGGCAGGGGCGCCCTTGAACCTCACGGAAGGAAAACAACGTGGCTCGAATCACGGAAATCGTACAGCGAGACCGCACCATTACAGTTCGCATGCTATCAGATGCTCTCGACATTAGTAAGACAACATGGCACCAAATTTTGCGTGAGAGCTTGGGGAAACGAAAGCTAAATGCCAGACTTGTACCGCACTCCCTCACACAGGACCGGAAGGACACGCAGGCCTCAGTGAGCACTGATTTGCTCTCCGAGGCTGAGAAGGATGCTGCATTCGTCGACAGCATCATTGCTGAAGACGAAACATGGTGTTTTCTACAAGATCCTCAAACAAAGAGGCAGAGCGCCGAATGGCAGTCCACAAGCTCTCCGGCGTCGAGAATGGTGCGGCGACAGAAGACCAAAACAAAGATGACGCTGATAGTTTTTTTTCGATGCCAGAGGTGTCCTACACCACGAGTTCGTCCCACAAGGGCAGACGGTGAATCAGGAGTTTTATACCCGCGTGCTCCAACACATGCGCGATGCATTGCGACGCCATCGCCCTGACTTATGGGCATCTGGAAAATGGAGCCTTCTCCACGATAACGCAAGACCGCACACTGCTCTCAGCGTGACAGAATTTCTCGCCAAGCACAGCATTACTGTACTTCCCCATCCGCCATACTCGCCTGACCTCTCCCCATGCGATTTTTTCCTGTTTCCTCATGTGAAGAGAGCCCTAAAAGGTCGCTGGATGGGGAGCGTGGAGGCCATTCAAGACGCCACGACAAAGGAGCTGACAGCCCTGCCAAAAGAAGCGTATTCCAACTGTTCCCAAGACCTCAAAGCGCGTTGGAAGCTGTGTATAGACTGCAAGGGAGACTATTTCGAAGGGGTGCTGCACAAATGATTTCAATGGTAAACGCATTTTTTTAATGGGCTCAATCTCGGAACTTTACGGACAAAGGTTGTAATGTCGACGCGTCAGGCGGAAAACATGGAGCGGCATCATCGGCAGTGGTAGATGGAGACGGTACACCCAAAATTACGGCCTTATCACGCACCCGAGACATAATGACGGCCGAAGAAGTTGCAATAGCGCTCACTTGCGTCGGCATCCGAGCATACATAATAATAATCGACAGCAAAACAGCCATTCAAAATTTTGCGAAAGGTAGCATTTTAGAGGAAGCCAGACGCATCCTCTCAAAAAACCCAACTGATCGAAAAATATCCATAATATGGATATCTGCGCCCGAATCTGTCCCTGGCAACGAGGCTGCACACGCGCTCGCTCGAGATCGCTACTACCGAGCGGCCGTAGAACAGCCCGAATGTAAGAGTGTGAAAGATTGCATCATTACATACCAAGAACTTACCGAGCACTATAAATTACATAGCAGGATATTTCCAACCCCAGATTGATCTCTCTCCAATAATGAGGCGGGCATTTGGAGGCGCTTACAAGCTGGAAATTGCATCTGCCCAGCCTGGGTCCACCTGACAAAGACCGGGGATGAAAAAGAGCCAGCATGTAAAAATTGAGGTGAAAGGGGCGCAATTCATCACATAATTTGGGAATGCGCCGATTCCCCGGGCGCCGGCTTAAACATAAACGGTAGAGAAGCCTGGGAAGTTTCGCTGCGGAGCGAGGACCCCGCCATCCAGCAGCAAGCCACTTGCCTGGCGGCTGAGGCCGTGAAGAAACAATTGTCCTTAGTCGGCGGAGCATCCCCTACCCGCGTCCCAGGCCTGCGAGTCGGGACCGGGGATTTGGGGGCTCCTTCTCGGAGGACCAATGAAGTTTTCATTCATTCATTCATTCATTCATTCATTCATTCATTCATTCATTCATTCATTCATTCATTCATTCATTCTTACTGCAGACGCAGCAAGCTATACAAAGAGGATGTTGTGGGCGCGAAGACACTGCATATTCTTTACTGCCATGAATGTGTGCAGCTGCATTTTATGCATCTACTCATTGATCTGCTTTCTTTCTTTCTGTCTTTCTTTCTTTCTGTCCCTCTCTCTCATTCTTTCTTAATCTCTTTCTTTCTTTCTCTTTTTATTTCTCTCTTCCTTTCTCTCTTTCTCTCTTTTTCTTTTCTTTCTTTCTTTCTTTCTTTCTTTCGATTTTTTTTTCCTTTCATGTTGATCGATGTACACCAACCACCTACCTTTACTTCACATCTACCACCGCGCCATTCTTTCGATATACCGCTACATCGCTCTCGTTGCGTGCAGCCCGAAACTTACCCTCCGCCACGAGGACTGACTGTGAAAATAGGATCCAGCGTCTTAAATCATGTGCACAATAGACATATGCACGCGATGTTGCTTTCGACGCTGTTTCCCAAATTGGAAGTCTGTCGTGAATGGTTGGAGCGCGGCGTGCTATATGAGTGACGCGTCTACTGGGAAAACGGCGTCGCCCTCCTGTGGAATGCGTCTCGGCTGTGTTACTGCGAGGTAAATGCATTTGCAGAAAAGAGAAAATGCTGCGCACCCTTGTGGGTCTTCACTTTGCTGCATGTGCGCATTTTTCGTTGTTCATTTATGCCGACGATAGGTACACTGAGCCAAGCCCCCCACCTCTAGACTTGCTTCTTATATATTACCACTCCGTCCCGTCGTACGTTTTGCATATTGCAGGAACTTCCAGCCGTGCTATGTGGGAGGAATACAGGGGTGAAACTTTTAGAGTCAGGACTCAGAACTGATCACCAGGCGCTTGAATAGCCTGACATGGGCTTGCAGCCCCTACTGAATACCACATGGCGTTTTAAAACATCTCTGAAGGAGTCTTAAACGAGGATCTAGCTTAAGCGAAGGTCAATGTATCCGCTACGCTCTTCAATTGTTAAGATTATCTGCTAAAGTGGCGTTCCTCAGTATATAAGGATAAACAGAAATCAAAGTTGTGATTCCAGCCAAGACCATCGTACATTCACCGTTCCTTTTTTTTTTCGTTCTCTCTAGTTTCATAAAGCCACTATGAGGCTGCTTCTTATCCATAATACTTTCACCTAGAAATTGCCTTTGTGCTATTGTCCTCAGATTTCAGGCCCTTAGTGAGAACGAAACATGGCAAAGAAAAAACTGATAAAACATTTAGAGCCTACTTGCCTAATTAATATGGCATCTTTACCTAGGTAGAAAGTACGCGCTTTCATAAGCTTGATAAAATCTCAAGATTTCTCTTTTTTCGACGTGGCTTACAAGATCTGCTGTATTCCAAAGGAAAAAAACAGTGAAAGACCGCGGCGGCTGCGTTTCGATGGAGGCGAAACGCTAAGGTGCCCGTGTACTGTGCGATGTCAGGGCACTGGCTGCCTGGCTGGCTGGCCGGCTGACTGGCTGGCTGGCTGGCTGTTGTTGTCAGGAAGAATGTAAAGGAAAGTGCGCGGGCCTGCCCACTGGCTCAAGCTGAGCCACTATCGCTGCCACGTGCTTAAAGTAGGAGAGCTGAAATATAGGAGAGCAAAGATTGAACAAAAAAAAAAAAGGCGCTCGCTATTATGTCCCGGGTCGATCCCGGAGGCAGTGCAATACAGGGCGAACCCGTGGCGCGGAGGTGAAGGAAGCTTGAAGCTCTTCGCCACATTTCCAAAAATAAGTTTAATATCTTGGGTCCAAATGGGACCCGTATCGGATATTAAATCAGATATTCAGATCAGTGCACGTTAAAGTTCTCCAGGTGGTAAAAATTATTCCGGAGCCCTCCACTACGGCACCTCTTTCTTCCTTTCTTCTCTCACTCCCTCCTTTATCCCTTCCCTTACGGCGCGGTTCAGGTGTCGGCCGATATGTGAGACAGATACTGCGTCATTTCCTTTCCCAAAAAACCAATTTATCAAAATGCGTTTCGAGTAACCATCGTGAAGTTTCCACTGACTAGACCGGATGACGAGTGTCCCTGATCTACGCTCCTTCACCCGCACATGTGCCAAACTCCTAGTTGTTATTCTCCTTGCCATCCGATATCCCAGGAGCTTCGTTTTATAAGAATGAGTACTAAAACTTGAGCACTAAGCATTTACTATATGCTGCTGACTTAAGGAAGGCTTCCAGTCTGTCGGGTGTCAGCATTTGATGGCACCTTGTTAAATAGTGTGACCCCCTGTCAGCAGACGTAGAGGAGACTGTGCGCACTTCCAACTTCCAAATTTAGAGCCGTCTCGCGTCCTCTTAAACAGGCTTAGTTAGACGTCCTTTTGGACGGAAGAGAGTTTCGAGGAGACGGATGAGAAATTTCGCGACATTGAACACAGCGATGGCAATCCTATAAACATTGTAATGTACCTGCTGCCACTGGAACAAGGATACGACAAAAAGGGGCAATACTCGTGCTAATGGTAGAGTGCATCTTGAAACCGCGCAAGAAAAAAGACAAGGGACGAGGAAGAAACCAGCAGGACAGAGCGCGGAACTTCAACTGGTTTATTACAACAGTGCGTCACATTTATACAATCATCGTAATCACGTGGTAACATGACAAACGATCATCACTTAACACTTGTGCGCAGGCGTGTACGAGACATCATGCCATCCAGATATGAATACTCTTTATCGGACAGGTTAACCGAGGTTTTGCTTACACACGAGCCGGATTCCTTCTTGATAAAGTAGGCCTCGTACACTTCTCTGTTATTTTAGACCCGAACTTGTTCAGGATAGTGGTATCGCGGAACCGAGGCGTGCAACCACGGCAGTGGCGACAATGGTCGGCCACACGCCCTCCCCCCGCCAATGCGATACCACTATCCTCAACATGTTCGGGTCTAAACTAAGCAGAGAAGTGTACGAGGCCTACTGTATCAAGAAGGAATCCGGCTCGGGTGTCAGCAAAACTTCGGTTAACCTGTCCGATAAAGAGTATTCATATCTAGATGGCATGATGTCTCAACACGCCTGCGCACAAGTGTTACGTGATGATCGTTCGTCATGTTACCACGTGATTACGATGATTGTATAAAGTGACGCACTGTTGTAATAAACCAGTTGAAGTTCCGCGCTCTGTCCTGTTGGTTTCTTCCTCGCCCCTTGTCTTTTTTCTTGCGCGGTTTCAAGATACACTCTACTAATAGTCACCAACTAGCCCGTCTCTCTCTATTATACTCGTGCTAATACAGGGAGATGATGTTAGAAAGCTCGGGAATAGGTGCGGTTTGAGCAAGAAAGGTCCGATTATGCTTTGAAGAGGTATTCGTCTGGAATCTGACGCAATCTGATTAATGAAGGTGATAACAATTCATTGGTGCTGGTAGTAGTGTTGGTGGTATTTTTCTGATTGCGATGATCACGATGAATGAGAGCTTGTCCTTCTGGCGGGTATTTTTATCTTGATTTTCCAAACTATATAGGACACAAGGGAGATCGGCGCTGAGAAAAAAGAGCGCAAGCAATGCAGCGCGACCTCGAAACGGTGGCATTCAATCTGGGCTTAGATTAGTGCCTCCGTTGAGTCCCGTAAACAGGACTCGCCCATTTAAGCTCAACGAAGCAGATACTTCATCCCGCTGAATAGAGCGGTAATTGCAGCATTTAACTGCAATTAGTATAATTGCGCAAGGCTTTTGCGTCATGGCATAGAGTCTGTCAACTAAACATCTAGGTCCTATTCAAATGTTTTCAGCCTCTCTGCCATTTTCTTGATGACCAAGATCACAGCACATAATCTATGAAAGGAAGGTTGACCTGCAGCTTTCAATTCGCAAGACATGGAGAAAATGTTGAAAGGAGTGCTTTTTTTCCTGCCCATTCTTCACGTTTTTTTTATTCACGAGACTCCAAGCACTTTGAGATAGCGTGCAATTTTTGCACTGAAAATAGTGGCAGAGCAAGTTAGGCGGTTGCCACGTGAACGTTACTTTAGGTGGCTGCAACATCTCAGCCATAGAAGGAAAACGCCTCCATAAGTTAGATGTAAGAGGCTGGAGGCGGTGACTTCTGATGCACAACATCACGGTTAAATTCTGTAAATTGGTGCTATAACCAACGTTGATGATGTTTATCTTTATTGTTTGGCTTCTTAGTTTGGCCTATTTCATGGTTATTTGTACAGATGCTCACGAACGGGGATTGGGGAGCGCTGAAATGGACTGTTTTCATGCCAGAGCTGACAAGGTTGTTTGTGCGCGCTGTGCTTTATCACGAGTTGTCCTCTGAAGCCTTGTGTTAGGCCAGCCTTACGTGAACATGTCCTAACGCGCTCGACTATATTTTATCCCGGGCATCGCACTTCAAGCGTTCTGCAGAAGTTGGCTCAGCGCCTTACTTATATCGTACTTCCTCAATCGATAGTTTGGCAAAAATCAAATATTGGTTGGCGTCAGTTTCCTCTCAACTGTTGTTTCAAGAACACAACCAGGCGGACTTCCGTCGAATATGTTCTCGTAGTAGTAAGTGTTTAATCAAAATATAACAAAAAGAAGTTAAAAGATTTTTGCTCACCCCGGCATCTGCCATCACTGTATCAGCGGCACCTGAGCTGGGGCAGCGGAAAGAAAGGATAGAAGGCAGCATGAAGAAGGGAAATGAAAGAGATTAGGGGAAAATTCCAGAATCGACCACAATAGTAAAAGAGTCTTTGAAACTCTCTCCCCGCCCTCTTTCCGTTATAGCTTACAGCTTCATCCACACCTCGAATAATTATGTTGTTAGCTATGCTTGTCTCTCTTTTTTTTGCGTTACGCAGCAAGGGGATTAATATAAACAATAAAAAAAATGACGGACGATTTTGCGTGGTTGCGCGTAGGCACTGCTGTATGTACTATCAGCAACGAATGAAACTCGAACAAGAAAGCTGAGGTGGCAACACAAAAGCCCCAACATGTTATCTCCTGGAGAGGAAATACAAGTGAGGTTGAATAACACTTCTGGAGAAGAGTCTTCGCGCCTTCAAAGCGAAATTACTCTCCGCTACTATTGAAATTCCTCCGGTTAACAGATTCCCAATTTGTTGTCCACGGTTAAATTGTCTTGTTCTCGTTTCATTTGTTTGTGATGGTACAAATAAAAATAAAATTAGGTAAAGTGCGAATTAGATGCGCTAGCACCTCGGTTTTCTGTTCGAGGCTCGGTTAACAAGGTCAAGCAGCTTACAGACAATAAACAGGTGAAATCGGTGCATCTGGACCTTAGTGCATCTGGACCTTAGTGCTGGCTCTCTAAAACCGGAAGGAACACTTAATGTTCCTCTTAAACGGTATAACGCGACAGCGTTATTGGGTTAATGCCCATATATTCGGAATTGGTCATTCTCTACTAAGATATATGGGAGTCCTTATAACATTCTGGCGCATTGGTGCAGCGGTTAAGCGATGCCCCACCGCCGTGCGGCAGCAGGTGCTGCCACCGGTGAGGCTTGTGAGACCCAGGTTGCTCTTCCGGAACAAATTCTCGCGGCGAACCATTAAATAATCTCTCAACTGCCACAATGGGCAATTCGCTCACAATCCGGTGAGCAGGTGATGATGACGTCACATGGTCACGGGATCTAAGTGGCCCGCTTAGATTGCTTCAGGATCAAGCAGGCTTCAGACAAAGATACAAAGGTCGGTGGAGTCGCCGAGTGCGGGTCGATGTGCTAACTTGCTAAAACATTATTGGCGGTTCTGTTTCGGGCCTCACACGCAGTTTAAAGCAAGAGCAACGGGTCGGTAGAGCCTCTCTCATTACGTGACACGTCGGCTTCAAACGAAAAGGATTTGGTCGTAATGAAGCACCCCCACAATTCATATTCTCACAGCTACTGCGGCATAAACTATAGCGGTCTGCATCGTGCATATTTCCTCGCTTTATAAATGGCGGCGTCTGTACGTTATATTTTCTCGTTATTTATATGGCAGCGTAAATATGTTATTATCTTTGTGTAGGTTTTCTTTAAGACGATAATCATAAGCTATATGTTTTCAAGAAACAGAATACAATACATGAGGAAAACGTTTGCCATTGGAGGATTTAGTATGAATCTATAATTTCAATGCGACCTTCTTATAGCGTTCCTGCAAAAATATTTAGCTTGCACTCTTGAAGTGGAGTATAAACGTAAAGAAATACGCGTGTACTGATGATGCAGATCAGCGTTCTGCATGATATATCAGCCGCGTACGCATCTTCGGACATTGCCAGCACCGAAATGCTTGCAGCACTACGTTTTATTATTGTTTTTCAGCTTCAGAAGAAATCCGCTTGCAGTCTCCAAGCAAGCTGGTATCTCGAAATATGCTGAAGGAGCTTTTTCAAAGTAATACACAAAAATGAAGGCATAAGGAGAGCTTCACCATTTATGATGTGTCCTTCATTAGGATTTCTCCTAGCAGTGTACGCTTCTTCTAACAGCGTTACTTTGTGTCATTAGCAAATCTAATATATTCCATAAATCTCCTCCTTCCGTGAAAGCAAAAGGAAAATCATAAATAATGTTTTTGCTCTAGCTTTTCCAGTCGCTTACTTAGAAGCATTATGAAAACGCTTGAAAATGACCAGGCCCGCTGCCTTAATATGCAGTATAAATTTCTTACAAAGACAGTTTTGTTATCACTTTCGCCCGGCGAATCTCCTCGTGAGCTGCGTTATAATACTTTTCCCAAGACCCGAAGCAGCAAAGCACTTGTTTTCTACTAGTAAAATTTCACCGTCGTCAAGTTTTCTGCCTTCATTAACATCGTGCATACATTTAGCTCCCTTTGGCGGTCCTACATGAAGAGAATACATTTTAGATTTTCCTAGAAAACGAATGCTCGCGTCAGATATAAAAGAGAACATAAAACTTTGACGACGTTGCCAAGACAGCAACACGGAGATTACTGCAGCGCAGAAATGCGTTATGCCTGTGGGCCGATCAAGCTTGAGACGCTCTGTTTAGTGCCAAGTCAACGTCGCATAAGTATTACGCGCGCTAAGATCTATATATCTGTTACACGATAACTCAGTTTGTATTCCCTGAGAAACCGGCGATGCCAGCAACGAAGACATTGCTGACTAAATTATTTAAAGTGGGAAGGAAAACGGTATTAATTTCCTTCTCCACACAGCTGAACACATACGTAAATGGTTGATTAATAATGTAACGTGAACAAGAGATGGCGGAGGTGACTTAAAACATGCGCCGGCGGGCTAATTAGGAGGGCAACTTCCTTGATATAGAACTTTTTTTACCACTAATAGGCTCTGCGAAACTTCGAAACATTGCGAGAAAATTCAGGACGTCAATAATGTGCCCTAACAAGTAAAAATAAAAATTCACGGTCGATTAATGCGATTGACGTTGAGAAGAAGGTGTTAGTAAGTCGGCTACAATATATGAACTCTCTGACTCGTGGCGCCCTCTTTGTGCAGTCACGCAAACTAATAATAATAATAATAATAATAATAATAATAATAATAATAATAATAATAATAATAATAATAATAATAATAATAATAATAATAATATAAAATAATAATAAGTTTTTGGGGAAAGGAAATGGCGCAGTATCTGTCTCATATATCGTTGGACACCTGAACCGCGCCGTAAGGGAAGGGATAAAGGAGGGAGTGAAAGAAGAAAGGAAGAATAGGTGCCGTAGTGGAGGGCTCCGGAATAATTTCGACCACCTGGGGATCTTTAACGTGCACTGACATCGCACAGCACACGGGCGCTTCAGCGTTTTTCCTCCATAAAAACGCAGCCGTCGCGGTCGGGTTCGAACACGGCGGCTGCGTTTTTATGGGGGCAAGAAGCTAATGCGCCCGTGTGCTATGCGATGTCAGTACACGTGTGCCAGGGATTTGTGGCGCTCTCTGTGCGCCAACTATTTCCACAGCGCCAGAGGCTGGCAGTTTTAACACGTGGGAAGGAAGGCTGCTTGTCATGCTTTCCAGTTTTTTTAATCATTTCTGATATTGTCTGATTCGGTGAAATGAGGCCTCAATTAAGTCGGATCAATTGCGTTTGATGAAGTGCCACGAAGCGTAGGCTTCAAACCTGACACTCGTTCGAACTTGGTCTGGCAAATTTCCGGAAGTGGCCGCGTGCTGATGCGACTTAAAAAAACAGTAGTTGTTAGCACTGGACCACGGTCCGCGGCGTACTGTATTACTCCGCTAGCCAGTCATAAAAGTACACGGAATCAGCTTTTTAATGTTTACCTTTATTAAACAAGCCAGGTGTCAAAATTCTAGAGCTTAAAACTTTTTTCTCCTCATTAGCTTCTTGTTTAGGTGACAACAGAAGTTTTAACAGCGGACTGCATTTTTGTCGTGGAGGAATCCTGTGCGGTGGTCCTGAACGCGGGCGGGACTTCACTGCAGACTTAAGTTGTATCCAACTAGTCTGTATCGCACAAGGACGAGTGTTGAAGAAAACGGCGACGATTTCCAGGCTTCTCTGCGATTCTGTTCGCAAGAGCGAACCGTTCGCTGATCTGCGGCCTGCCGGTTCCTGCCGCTGTTCCTGTGTTTGATCTTGTTGCATCCTCAGGACTCCCTTCTTCCTTCTACTTTGAGGCCGTTCCACGTGTTGGGGTTTTGGCCAGGTGTTTTTTTTTTATTGCTGTACCGATAGTTAGGGTCAATGTCCCCTTAGGCCTCGTGCAATGTGTTTAGCTTCCCCGGGTGGGGGTCCAGCTCCCTGGTTCGCCAGCCTGCCGGCCTAAAGTTTGCCTTGGACTCTTTCGATCGAAATGGCCTCAGTGACATCCCAGTGGCGCTTGTACCCACTGGAGACGGGGCCCTAAAATTTAGATATTCTAAAATGATCCAGGAGCAGCTGAAGGCTGTTACCAGCAGCCACCTGGAAATCTCTGAAGTGCGCTCTTTCGGCCGCAGGGGCATTCTGTGCCGTTCCTCGGTGTTCAATGCGTGTCGGTGTTGCTGCGCTGCACATCCTTCGCGTCATTTCCAGTAAAGTCTTTTATTCCAGAACAGCTCGCATGTTCATAAGGGATCATCCGCGGCGTGGACCCATCGGCCTCTCCTCAGCAACTACTTGACTACTCTCAGGGCACCGGTGCTGGCGTGTTATCAGTTTACCTCTGCACCAGAGATGCTAATGGCTCACGTGCGCCGACAGAGTCTGCGGTTGAAACATTTGCAGGAGCTTCATGACCGTCTGAACTAAAGGTTTGGCCCATAGTGTACCGAGTCGACCCGCTACATCCTCGTCCGTTGCAATGCAGGAACTGCTAGCGTTTCGGTCATAGCAGCAAAGCTTGCAAATCTGCGACGCGTGGACGACTATGCGGGGAGAACCATTCCGCAGACCACTGCACATCTGAACGTCTCATTTGCAGTCTCTGTGGCGGCATTCATCCGGCTGATGATGCTGGCTGTCCCAAACGTTCCGATGAGCAGAATGTTCTGGACATCATTCAGCAGAGAAGGTGCTCTAGAGCTGATGTTTATGCACAATTAGATCGGAAGAGGCAATCTTATGCGGGTCTTGCAACGTCATCTGGTTCTGAGGCAGAGGCGCTGCTGACAGTCTGTGGTGTCAGCTGTCGAGAAGGCGCTTGCAGTTGTTGTGGACCTTATGCTGACTACATTCAGTGAAGCTCTATCCCAGGTCATTTCAAGTCAGGTTGCTCATTCAACTGTCGGCCTTCCCGTTTCATCAACTAGTCCATCTCATAGCCTCTCTGGTGTTTCTCCCCTAGCTCCTACTCCTGCTGCGTCATCGTCCGTGCATGTACATGGTGCCGGGGATACCAACCAGCCTCTCTACCGTTTGCACTACGGACGTCGAGATGGCGAATCCTTCCCAGAAGCGTCGAGCTCCTTCCTCTCCGTCGAAGTCTGCCCTCCCAAGCAACAAAAGCAAGAAAGGTTCTCCAGTAATCCACATAAAACTGATGTGTTAAAGGTGGCTGTCACAGCCTCTCTGCTTTTACAGTAACAATGGCGGGGTTAAAGGTACTACAGTGGAATTGTCGTTCAGTCGTATCTTCTTTTCACGATTTACAGAACCTTGTCTCACAATTCGACCCAGACATAATTTTACTTCAAGAAACTTGGCTTACTCCTATTATAGGCCATTCTCTCTCAAAACTTTTAGGGTATTCCGAGCCGATCGCAATTGCGGCCGGGGTGGTGGCTTGTTGACATTAATTTCTTCTAAATTTTTTCATCGCGCGCATGTGTCACACCAGATTCAAAGACCAGACTGCGAATTGTTGGCTGTTGATATCGCAATTCCACAGTGTGCTCCCCTTACCGTTGCTAATGTTTACTTTCCTTCAGGTGTCCACAGCACAGATCATTTAAATTTTATTTTGTGGTCTAACAATAGAGTGGTGTTTGCTGGTGATTTCGATTCTCATCACGTCATTTGGGGTTTTCGTACTGATGCATGTGGCCAGCTTCTTTGGTCATGGATGTCGGCAAGGAACGTGCGCTGCTGTAACAGTCCAGGAATTACTTTCTTGCGTTCCGATTCTCGGTCTGTTATTGACTTAACATTGGCTGTGAAAGGGGTGCAGGTTTCTTCGTGGTCTACAGTGGATTGTGGTACTTCCAGCGACAACTTTCCGATATCTTTCACAATAGCAGCTTCTCCCCTAAGGGCGACTGCGGCTCCACAAAAACTCGTAAACCACACACTTTTCAAAAAACTTGTGCAATCCTCTTTCTCCTCCATTGCATCATCTGATAACTTGGATCGCGCTAACCAAGTTCTCTATTCCGTGTTAGGGGCCTCTGAGTGTTCCGTGTTCACGGTGCAGTCTACGGTCAATAACAAACAGCGTTCCCTGCGGTGGAATGATGAGTGTGACAGAGCATATAGACTTAGAAAAGCTGCTTGGAAAACCCTCTCTCATAACCACTGCCCGCGGAATTGAATACATTACAATTTTTTCGCGGCTTCGTTTAAAAGGACCATTGGTAAGGCGAAGAAGGAGTACAGTGCAAATTTGAACAGTTATCTATCAAGCCCAAATAACCGTAAAGCTTTATACCGATTCATGGAACGAAACCATAATACGCCATCCTCTCATGTTAGACAGTCAGTGGCGTTACCACCCAAGGATGCAGAAAAACAACTTGACCAGATAGCACAAGGCCTTGCTCTGCACTTTGAAGCGCGGTTGGCGGTTCCACTCGTCCTACCCCTCCGCGCGCAGACTTCATTGCGGTTACACCCTCTGAATTATCTTCCATTGTAACTGGCTTCAAACCTGCAGCTCCCGGATGCGATGGGGTCTCTATCGGTATGTTAAAGTCTCTTGTGGAAGAATTTACCTCGGACGTACTGCATATGGTTAATGTGTCCCTGGAGACAGCTTGTCTCCCTCCTGAATGGGAAATTGCGAAAATAATCTTAATTCTCAAAGATCCTAACAAGGGTTTTGTAATTGATAGCATTCGGCCGAATTCTCTCTTGTCTAATTTAGTTAACTTATTGAATGCATTGTTCACAGCCGTCTTACAGACCACGTCCTTGCAATACAAGCCTTCAGTGCCTCTCAGATGCGGTCTCGTCGGGGGTGCCCTATTTGTACCGCACATTTAAATTTGGAAAGCAGAACTAGGATTGCAATAGAGAAGAAAGAGGTCGCGGCTTTAGTCACTTTGGATATCGCTAAAGCATATGACAGCGTAGAGCATTCTATACTATTAAACAAGCTTGACGAAATTCGGCCGCCTTTTTACATTCTTGCATGGGTTCAGGAATTCCTAAAAGATAGGCGTTTCTTCTGTTCTGACGGTTCCTTTACCTCCGAGACTTTTTCGCAGACTAAGGGTGTGCCTCGGGGTTTGGTACTGCCTTCTTTACTTTTTAACATACTTATGCGGGACATACCAATTCAGGGTGTCGTCAAAGTATGTGTATGCGGACGACATCGCCTTTTTTGCTTCTGCTAGAGACATTCACTCACTTTACCAGCTTTTGCAGGCCAACCTCAATGGCCTGGAAGTATGGCTGGGAAAGTTACATTTAATTCTAAATGTGAACAAATCTTTCGTTCTCGTTTTTCCTCCAGCGTCCCCTCTTCGTATCTGTCTACTGTACTGTGGCGCCAAAATCCCGCAAGTTGAGTCCTTAAAGTACCTAGGTGTAATTTACGACCCTCATCTAGACTGGCGACCTCATATCAGAAGTATAGTCCTCAAAGGTGAGCGAGCTCTCGGTCGCCTGACGCGAATCAGCAATAAGAAATTCTGTATGCACTGAGACACTCTCTTATTTCTCTATAAGACTTACGTAAGACCAATTTTGGAGTTCGGTTGAGTTCTGTTCTCCGGTTGTCCTAGATACAAAATTCAACCTCTGGTTCTTTCGGAGAGGCGCGCTCTACGGCTTTGCCTGGGTTTACCAAAATCAGTGGCGAATTGTGTCCTCTTTCTGGAAGCTCGTGTACGGGACTTGAACTCTCGCTTCCAGCTTCTCACAGTGCGCACCTTCTTACTGGGACTTGAGCCAATGCCTGGATTGGCTCCTCCAATTTTTTTTTACTAACCCAGCTTTGTTTCTAGATAAACATTGGCCGCTTTACAAACTGCCTCAATTTGTGTTTACTGAGAACCTATTGTTTAGAATTGCAGTCTCGCTTAGGTCTGTGCAATGCGTCAGCAGTTTGCAGGCTGCACCAGCTGTTTGCTTCGACCATACGCTGCCGCTATGTGCAAAGCACTTATTTGCCAATGTGCTAAAGGATCTCCTGGAGGAATATCTGTTTCAGTATTCGGTCCGTGCTGCAATTTTCACAGATGCCTCTCAACAAGGCGAAAAGGCAGCGGTAGGCGTTTATTCCCACACACTAAATTGGAATTATTCTCTCCGGGTCCCTGATTATAATAGCAATTTTCTCTGCTGAATTTCTCGCCATTGGTTTGGCCCTTCAAAAGGTTTCCCGCAACATTTCTCAACATATCTTTCTCTCGGACTGCCTCTCAGTCTTGGCTGCACTAAAAAGTTCGGCAACTAGTTTCCTGTACCAATCCCTAATGTACTTTGTGCCACGTCATGTCTTAGAAGTGCGCTTTCAGTGGATCCCAGGGTACGGTGGCATTACTTCATATTCGATGGCCGATTTCTTAGCGAATCAGCCATCAATAGGCCTGTTGTCCATGTCGTTTCGAACTTCACCCGTCTGACTACGTCCCGTTATGAACGTTACCAAATACACCATTACCTGAGCCATGAGCCCATCCTTGGTACAGCTGATTTCGAACATTTGAAATTCTCATGGAACATACGTTACTGCGCATCAAGACAATGTGAGGTTTCCATGACGCTGTTGCACTGTAGGATTCCTCGTCTTAATCTATATTTATGCCGTTCTGGGTTCACGCTGTCGAATCTATGTGCGTCATGCGGCGGCGTTGAAACGGTAGATCATTTCATCCTCTACTGCCGGCGGTTTGAACGGCAGAGAATTCAGTTTTTGCAAAATCCTCTCGCTCAGTTAGGGCTGCCGTTTACTCTTCCCGTCCTCCTCTCCTTCGGTGCAACCGTCAAGGGGCATGCCATTAGGCAGGTGTGTCAGCTTCGTCACAAGTAAATAATTGAATCAGGGAGATTTTTGTGTTAACTTCTCGATGCCTTTACTTTCCTCTCAAAATTATTTTCTTTCTGATTAATTCTTAACATTTAGTTATTCTACTCGCACCGCTTTGTTTCCTCGATTTTCATTCCGATTTCGTCAAGCTCTCTCAAAATTCGTGATTTTCTTTTTCTCTCAGAGTCCTCTCTATTTATGAGCCGCTTGAGATAAACCTGGATGAGATTTATCCTGTTTCGATCTGCACCAAACCCTGGCCAATCCCCCACCGCGGGTACGTGCATCGTATTTGAGGCAACAACAACAACGAGAGGATGGCAGTCGAACACGCGGATAGAAAAGCTGCAGCCTTAGCCCAATGACAATAAAGAAAAAAAAAAGCGGCGATAGCCGAGTGGTCTAAAGCAGCGGCAAGCGAAGCTGATCTGTTCACGCCGCCACGGGTTTGAATCTCGTTCGAGGCTGTAAGTACGGTAAGTTTTTTTCTGTCCCACGCTCTGTTGGACATACATCGTATGCCGGGTTTTCTTTCACGTAACCGTTCTAATGCCAACGCATTAAAATCAATTATCTGCTGATTTCCCCGTGTGCGAAGAGGTGTAAAAACAGTAGTTTCCGCTGTCACTGCTTTAAAGTTTGAAGTGTCACCTCTTCTGTTCCCCTCCAAAGAGCTCCAAAGAGCACTGATTGCAGCCCTCTATCGATAGCAAGGTCACACCTGGCGAAAGCTTGGTCTCCAGATCAGCACGGCTGCAGTGCCTCGTGTTCATTGGTGAAAAGGTGACCACGTGATCCCGTAGTGGTGACGTTAATGAGTTCCCCGGTCCAACAGACTATTACTATCGCTGCGATAACGAATACGCATCGAAAATTTTGCCGATTCAGCAGGACTGACTGGTAGATTAATCCCAACCTCAAATCGGTAATCTAGAAGAATGCGTTCTCGCCCAAGCTAGCCCATGTGCAGACTAGTTGTGAATCGGTTGCTGGGTTAACTCATCCGTAACTGCATGAACGTGTACTGTGACGGTGGTAGCCATGCACTATAGACAGTGATAGGAAAGAAGAACATACTTGCTCGCGCCAGATTAACAGCCCCCGCTAGAAACCGGCCTATTTTTCTCTATAACAAAAAACGCTTGCAATTAATGATGTTCTCGCATGCACCATATATGTTCTCGCATGCCCATTGGACCCTAGCTCTGCCAGCCTCGCCTCCAGTAAGAACTGTATATTGTGTGGTGCGTTTGCGCAAAGTGACACAAATATCTTTGCACGGCTTTGCGTTTATTGCAGACTCGAGGTCAATGAACATGAGCTGAACCACCTTCTCTATTTCTGCATGAACTCTACAGCAATTGCTGGGCTGGAAATTTTCGATCTCGGCATGCTGTTAAGGCAGTACCCCACTTCTTGCGGGCGCAGTCGGGCCCCCGAGGCCCTGTAGGGTTCAGGGGTGACGAAAGTAATGTAAATGCATCAGGCGTTAGAAACAAACAGTTGGAGGATAGGTAGGTAGAAGCAGGTCGGTCGGGTCAGAGTCGGTACAGTGTAAAAGTTAGCGGTGAAAAGGATGAAATTCCGGGGTATAGTACTCGTTAGGATTGAAATATTGAAAACATAAATGAAAGAAACTAACAGACGATTACGGTAGTCGGTAATGCGAGATTTGAGCGCAGCTGTTCACACGCCACCTGACACCGCTTGGCAGTTGACGTATTACGCTGCTATAGCCACCCACCAGGAGGGATCTTGCCGTGGCAGTCACCTTCCAGGGGGCGCTTCGCTCTGCTACTTGGACAACCGGTTACGCCGACTACACCGCCGACGACTACGGCGACAACGACGCGGAATGCAGGAACGGGTGCCTAAAAGCTGTGCTCTAAAATACCTATAGCCTAGTGGCATCCGCCATCACCCCGGCCGTTTCTAAGGGGAAGCTCTAATACCATTCATCCATACAAAGGCCTGGACACCAGTGTCAGAAAGAACGCCCGTCTCAGAAGCAGGCTATGTGCGGGAAGAATGCCTTGCGTGCGTGCGTGCGTGCGTGCGTGCGTGCGTGCGTGCATGCACTTGATTGTCTGTGCACCACGTGTGCGGTCACGACAAAAGTTTACGGGGCGGGAGCTCGCAGATAAAGAAAATCATTTCTGCGGGTTCAGACCAACCATTTCATTGAAAATCCTGGAAGCATGAGAGGACATGTATACTCTGTTCGCTGAAACAAATGCCGGCTTACTGGGCAACAATAAAAGAAGAAATATTGTTTTTTCTTCATGGAGCCGCTTCCCATGAGATTTTGTCCGTGATTGTATAGCTGATTTCTTTAGGTATGCATCATCACCTCTCATCTTCACTGTCTCCATATTTCGCGTGCCATCACCACTTCGTGATATTATGTTTACAATAGTTATTAGAAATAGTCATGCTGAGTCAGGTTCCACGCTGTGAAGCTGCGTGTGAGCTATGAGGAAGGACGAAGTGGAGGGCTCCGGATTAAGTTGGACAACATGGGGTTCCTTCACGAGTACTGACATCACAAAGGGCAGCGCCGGTGTCCTGTTCTGTACTGAGGGCGAACCCTTAAAAGGATTCGCCCTCACTGCAACGCTCAGTTCATGTCGCGATCATGAACAAAACCTTCAAACACATATGCCATTGAGCCACCGCGGTGGACCGCTTCTTACTCGTTTCGCGCTTCATTCGCCACTTTTTGTAAAAGGAAGCTACTTTGGCTATAACAATACATAGCTGCCACGGAAGCAGTTTTATTATTTTTCCGGCTAGTAATTCAACTAAAATATTTTTTTAGTACTCGAATCCCGTCTTATATTTCAAATAATAATTCGGGCACGATCGATTTTAACCGTAAAACGTCTCGTGCGCACACCCGGACTCAGATCAAGGGCAGACTTGCAAGCACAGTGGCACAGTCGGTTTCCAAAACAGGCCCAACGACTCCGCTCGTGAAGCTTGCGCTGAAGCACTTCCAGTGCTGGGGCCTGTGCAAACCTGAATGATTTAATGCGCGACCTTACCACTTTGCGTACGTACGCGTAGGCGTGCACTAATGGCTCAACTTTCTCTGCCGCAATTGGGGAAGACTTTCAGGGTCACAGGCTCAGACTCCGCGAGCGCTGTCGATCTTCCAGTTCACTCTGAAGGCTAATTGCTGAAGCCTTCCAAACCGCAAACGTCACTGTGTGCGTGTTGTGAATCCGTCCGGGTCTCAGCTTTTATACGGTTTCATGTATTCACGACTCACGAGCTCTTCATAACAAACTTTTAAATTACTCACTTTATGCGTCATATGTTCGCCAGATTCAGAACCCACTTTAAAGCATAGCCAGCACACCGAAGCCCGTGGCGTGCGATGGAGAACGCGACAAACAAAAACTTGGACGCGACGCTTAATCTACGTACCGTTCACGGATTATATATCAACACCTAATTTTAGTTGCGTGTCGTCTTCGTTCAAATGGCCAAGTATCTGTCTCATATATCGGCGGCCACCGGAACCGCGCCGTAAGGGAAGGGATAAAAGAGGGAGTGAAAGAATAAAGGAAGAAAGAGGTGCCGTAGTGGAGGGCTCCGGAATAATTTCGATCCCCTGGGGATATTTAACGTGCACTGACATCGCACAGCACACGGGCGCCTCAGCGTTTTGCCTCCATGATAACGCAGCCGCCGCGGTCAGGTTCGAACCCGGGAACTCTGGATCAGTAGCCGAGCGCCCTAACCACTGATCCACCGCGGCAGGTGCTATACTATCCGCGAAAGCCATATTTTTACCTCCAAAATCCCATTTCTGAAAATTACTTCTTTGTCTTACAATTATTTGCAAAATTACAGGTCTTCTCTTAGACATCTGTATACATATGAAACACGCGTATAATGCAAGAGCAAACACGGCGCGAAAGGCATGATATCAAAAGGAAAGATGCGATACGAGTGCACGTTAAAGATCCCCAGGTGGTCGAAATCATTCCGGAGCCCTCCACTACGTCACCTCTTTCTTCCTTCCTTCTTTCACTCCCTTCCCTTACGGCACAGTTCAGATGTCCGCCGATATGTTAGACAGATACTGCGCCATTTCCTTCCCCCAAAAAACCAATTTTCATTTTTTTAAACGATTTTTTCTCTGTAATGGTGTTTCGGTTTCAGCTGTCGATAAATAGTTATGACGTCAAAGAGGTGAGGTGAAGAAACTTTATTTCCGCCAGAAGAAAACCCGTGCCCCTCCGGGTCCGCACGCAGGCGTCCGGGGAGAGGCAGCTGGCGTCGCAGCTGGAAGTCTAGCAATGACTTAGTCGCACAGCTTCTGCTGCCAGGCAGGTAGCGTAGCGTTGTATACTAAGGTCGGCGCTTCTGAGTATGGTCTCCCATTCCTCTGAATTATTTATTCTGCCATGCTCTGGAGCACTGGGGCATCTGCGAGCTCTCCGGTATGCTCGCAGAACTCGCAGACCTCCGCATTCTCCCTCGTGTCACCTCCTGTGCAGCTTCTCCAGACCGGGGACGCGTTTCTAGCCTGTAGTCTTCTCCAGTCATAGCTCCTCAGCCGAGCTTCTATCCGGAGGAGGATAGGTCATTTTCCTCTTTTTCTGATTGTCTGTGATGATATAAAGGTGTTGGTTTCCTCTTTAGTGCTGAATTCATCTGAGGTGTCCCCTGCTCCCCGTGGTAAAGAGGAGCAGGCGGGCCTGTAGGCGGCCTCGTTTCCAACCAGACCCGATCGAGTGGGCTGGGGTCCAGACGATTCGAATATTGTCGGCTGGGATGAAGTCTCTTATGGTGACTTCCAATCGCAGAGTTGCAGCACTTCTGGAGCAACATTTCCTGCTCTTTTCGGAGCAAATGTATTCCAAACTCAGATCTGAGGCACGGATCACGTCTTCCATTCGTAGACAGGGAGCGGTTGCCGAGCCGAGATTGCTCCGTGGAGCAGTCGGGACTGCTCCGCTGAAATCGGCGGATCTGACCGGAAGTTTGCGTGACGTTCTTTTTCAGCGGCGATAGCGGCGATAGCGGCGCCCTACATGCTCTGGCCTGCATGCTCTGGCCAGAGCAAGTGTACTCCAATCGCAATTTCAGGCCGCGCGCTCTGCGCTGGATTCATGCGCTCTGTCACAGAGCGTGCAGACCGCTCCGGGCCTGCGATTGGAATTTACCATTAGATATTTAGCCGCCATCACGTGGATGCGCCCCGTGCTGCAATTTCTAATTGCGGCTCCGCAGTCGCTTACTACATATTTGGTACCTGACTGAGTTAGAGCGATCGCTATCGCTACCTCCTCCGCCACGACCGGTGTTAAGTCTAGGTGTCTTGCAACGCCTAACGTTCTGCCTGTGCCTCCTACGGCTACCGAGACGGAGTCTCCTAGCGTGCCTATCGCGGCATCAGTGTAGGCCATGGTTCCCAGTGGCACTTGCCTAGCTTAGCGGCCAGCTGTACGACCCTGCTTTTCCTTCTGCCTCTGTCGTGGATGGGATGCATGTTTCTCGGTATGGGGGAAATAATAAGATGGCTCTCTTCCCCGATCTGTTCCAGTGTTCACTGTGTTATCTACGATTATCTATTTTTCTAGCTCTAGATATTTCCTGCCTGCGAATGTGGATGTTGGCCTTTCGACTTGCGATGTTCTAACAGCTTCAGTAAGTTCTCTCCAATTGTTATGCAGGCCCATTTTCTCCAATATATTGTTGGATTCAATCATCAGGAAATGTGTCAGACGAGCGCTAGGGCTGCCCATTTCCACGTCCAACGTCAGAGTGTGGTGATACAGTATTGTGCGTTTTCATCCTGAATACTTTCAAAAGTTTCCCCGCCTCAACCGCTGGCTAATTTGCGATGAAACTGCACACAAAGCTTGCGTATTACGGTAACTTTTGTATCGTAACGATTTTGACAACCGTACTTACTTAGTTGAGCCGTGCATGATGCGGAAACGTAATCGTCTACGTAGAGATCGGCGAACCAAAACCCACAAAAAACGTTTTTTCACTGAATGGCGACAGTGGCGCCATCTGTTTTCGGCATTAGAAAGCGTCACAACAAACCGCCGCGGCGAGCGTTGCAAGAAGCGCGGGCCCTTTTTTTTTTTTTAACATGTCGTTCTGGCCGTTTCGTCTGCTTCAACTGAAGCGCTTACAACATTTTTGGCTAGTTGAGAGGGAAAAAAATATCAGAACAACTGATTTAACGAGGCTTTACCTTTCAAAGAATATTGTTTGCAACGATCTTCTCGGCGGCCTTATAGTGACGCTTTCCACTGCCGAAAACAGATGACGCCACAGCCGCCTTTCAGCGAAAAAACGTTGTCTGCGGATTTTGGTTCGCCTATCTTTGCGTAGACGGTTACGTTTTCGCCTCATGCACGGCTCCACTGAGTAAGTACCGTTGTGAAACTTGCTACGATACAACAGTTACCATAATATACAAGCTCTGTGTGCAGTTTCACCGCAAATGAGCCAGCGGTTGAGGCGGGGAAATTTTTGAGTCTTCACGATAAAAACGCGCAATGCTGTATGTCACTTGTCACGTGAGGCATGAAAAACTGCGATATAACCACTGCTTCTTTGTTTTAATTCACTATAGTGCAGAAGCCAGCCTCCCTTAAGAGCCAGAATGACAATGAATGGAGCAGTTTTGCATTCATCACGTTACGATCGTCATACAACTCATAAATCAACAATTAAAACCGAAACCGAAACAACTTGAGAAAGGAATTCGATTATAAATTATTTAGCGGTTGTAGGAGAATACCACGCATTAGTCCATGTATAATAATGCCTCACAGATTATTACAATGAAGAAAACACGCACCAAATGTTAGGTGTATATACTCCTTTACATTCTCATGTTCACGTAGTCGCGCTAGGCACCCTATCTGCGCAGACGGTGCAGACTACTAACGGATCCAATCCAACTTGATCCAAGGCAATCCATGAAATCTGACTGCCACTTTACGGTGTTATGAGCGGTGCTGCTGGCGGTACGGTTCTTCGCGTCTGAATAAGAGTTTTTGTTTTTCTGTTTTCCTCTCGAGTGTCGTTGTGGATAATGTGAAACATAGTTGTGCTGCTATGGGTGCATTGTTTCGCTAACGAACGTCGTACTGGAGCGTGAACTAAAGCGAAAACGACGGGGCAGACCCTGTGGCTTATTTTCATTTAAGCGTGTTCGTTGCGCTGATTTTATTTGCGCACATAGGCGCGGTCCCTATACTGTTGTCTATTGTGTAAGAAAGCGACCAGCGCACTTCGTCTCCGACTTGTCGTACTAAGCAGATATCATGTTTCATAAAGGAGGCGAGGGACGACCGAGAGGCTTTGGCTTCGGAAGCTTCGCGGTGGGATCCAAGAAACCCGATGTGCAACTTGGTCGCAGCGCTCTACCACCAGAAACACCTGTGCCAGCTCTACCTGTTGTCAACAGGCGGGGCTACACTGGCTTGAGCACCATAACCCAAAATGCTCTGGACATCAACTATGGAAATCTTCGCAAGCGGCCGAAGACCGAAGAAGAGTAAGTACTCGTAGCTTGCTGTATTACAAGTACGCCATTCATCTTCCCATCTGGCGTCTTTCAGGAACCGTAGACAGATTTCAGCTGGAATAACCGTGCATAGAAATTACTGAGCTTTAACTCGCCTTTAGTTATAACTTCTCTGTCATCTAACCAAATACGATGAACCGCACATGCGATATGCGAGTTCACACAAAACCTAAGCTGAAGGGGGCAGTGTTGTCTTTAAACTTATTCTGAAGAGATGCGTGACGAGTGAAACTGCTTCATATTCTACCAATGCACGTAGTACCAGTAATCAGAAATGTGCGCTCTTGAATTTATCTTCCGTCAGGTGATGAAAGATGAACGCTTTTTAAGCCTAGAAGGCCGGCAGGTGTATTCACATGCGTGCCCAATGCGTGCGTTCAAACAAATGCAGACTCTTTTATCATCCCGTTGATGCGTGAGTGGAGTTCAGTCCGAAACTAATGTTGAAACATGCATAACTCTGACTCAACTGTGTGCATGGCATTAAATTGGGCTGTATGACCTCAGCCTCCCTTTGTTTTCTTGAGGGCTGCTCTTTGGCTTAGCACTACCATGCTAAGTATTATATTAGGCTCACAGTATATATTTCAGCTGACATCACGAAATGGTGTGGACTTGGCAGCACTGTATAGTATGTAGTGCGTTTAGTGGCCACACATAAGTGTATGGCTCTCCTCAGTGCCGTCGCGTGTTTGGTAGATTATATTAGAACCTGCTAAGCACTGTAAAGTTCAAGCAACATACTACTTTTGCTAACGTGTTACAGATAGTACAGAGCACGTCTGCACGTGCCGACTGTTGCAGATACTTTGAGCAGGATGAAGATGATGGGAGAGGAGGGCAACTGGCCTACATCCCAGCCCCTGGGAGCCCGACATGGGATGAGCAGCAACAGCATAAAGAGCAAGCATCCTCAGAGAGTGAAGAGGACCCTCTAGATGCTTACATGGCTGACATCGAGGTTTGTGGCTCAAGTTGGCTTATCTGGACCATATTGGGCCAAAAATTCTTGATCAAATGTTGCACGTTTGTTTTTCTTAGTGTACAAGGCTGAAATTCTCTTTTAATTTTTGTTTTCCTCGAAGAACCGTTTCTGAGTTCCTTACATGACAAGTGCAGCCAGAGTTTCTAGCATGAAGATCCATTGTGGAGAGAAGGCAGGAAGATAGGATTCCTGACGACGCTAAACAAAATGAACCAGGATGAAATGGTGGTATATCGCTTAAAATGGGCTGTTGTTCTACAGCTTGGCCAAATGTGGAACTTTGTTTAGTCACTCGTTAATGTTTAGCAGAGTTGCTCTTCATTCTTCTCAGTTGTTAACATGGTTTAAAAAATTGCTCTCTTGCTAGTGATATCAGTACCTTTGAGGAAATCATGCTGATGTATTGAATTTCACAAATAGTAATCTTAAGAACAGATTACTATTTGCTAAATTCAATACATAAACGCTGTGGTAATAACAGATTATTACCGCAGCATTTATGTATTGAATTTAGCAAATAGTAATCTGTTCTTAAGATTACTCTTCATTCTTCTCAGTTGTTAACATTATTTAAAATTGCTGCCTTGCTAGTAATATCAGTACCTTAGAGGAAATCATGTTCATGTATTGAATTTTGCAAATAGTAATCTTTCGAACAGATTCAAATTCAATACATAAACGCTGTGGTAATAACAGATTATTACCGCAGCAGTCGCCTAGTTGTTTGAGTATCCACCTCGCATGCGAGAGGTGCGGGGTTTGATCCCTTAGTGCCGCCAGATACCCACCAATGATACAGTGGGCACAAGCTTCTTCTGCCTGAAGTAGCAGAAGAAGAAACACTGGACATTTTTCTAACTGGAATTATAAAGATAAGGACACCGATCAGCTCAGTTAAAACAGTGGAGTTTCCGCTCCAAGCGCGCTTGTAAAGTTTTAAGAAAGTCCCCTTGCTGGGATCTGAAATTCACTTTTGCTAACTGGGCATTAATGCTTTTCTATGTCTTCCTGGGCAGACAGGATTCCGTGAAAAGCTGGGCTCCAGAACGATAAATAACGAAGAAATGAACCCCGCGACTATTTTGTGACGTCGATGTATTGCTGGGTTGACAGTGTGAAAGTTAACAGTGCAGGGCAAATTAATTGACTAGAAATACAAACATTGTTGGAGCATGCACATTTATTGATATCGTTCTTCGTGCTAATGGTGCAGAAATAAGTGGCAAGCATTCTTCTACCTCTACCTGAAATATTTTAAGCATGAATGCTCGATTGACAAGCGCAGCACAGCAACCCTTGTACCTCTGACTTCTTCGCTCCTGTTGCACGTTAAGGAAAAATACAGGATGACACCACTCGCAAGGTGGCCTAACAGCTCTAAAACATTTTGCAAGGTTGGCAAAAAGGAGTTTGAAAGCAACCCTATTCGTCCTTTGCTATCCCAATTGCAGAGTGGTAAACCACGAGGTCTGCTCAAAGCTGTCACATCGTTTCTGCCAGGATCACTGTGATGGAGCGTTACATATTGAGTTGTACTCATGCAGACAGCATTATTCATTCGTCGGTATATGAATAACTCCACTTTCTGTTGGCAGAAAAAACTGGAGAAAGACAAGAAACCTTCGTTTTCCAAAAACAGCAAGATGCCTGAAAAAGAGACCAAATCTAAGGAAGAATTGAAGTAAGCATGATATGCAACGCATGCAATCTTTTTTGATGCAGATTTTACAATGTAGAGTGTTTTTTTTTATGTTTTACTGCAAGGTAGTCACTCATAACAGGATACTTCTTGCATAAATCATTAATTTCGATTCACATGGGTGCGCTTCTGCAACAAAGCAGTGTAACTAATTTTTGATGGTAAATAAAGGTAATGTTGTCAGCAGGTGGCAACTGCATGTAGTGCTTTCAAGATGTGCGACTGAGATCTGCTGCACAGAAGTACCAGCTTGGTGAATTCTAGCCTCTTGTGAAAAGTGGCTGTGCTACCACGTTGCAAGAAGCAGAGCTTTGCCATGCAGCCTACTTGTGTTTTTGCAGTGCATTCTCCTGGGTTGCCTCTCTTGTTTTCTTTGCTTACTCCGCCTGGTGAAACTAAGTGACATTCCGTTTGCTCTCCATTGGTTTCCTCGTAGGGGTGTCCGGGATGACATAGAAAATGAAGATGATGAAGAATCATATTATCGTTACATTGAAGAGAATCCTAATGCTGGTGCAGACAAGGACGACAGTGACATTGAGCTGGAGTATGATGAAGATGGTAATCCCATTGCCCCGGTCAAGTCAAAGGTGCAGTGCTTATTTCCGCATCCCTCTGTTTCATTGCATTAAAACTTGAAAGTGCCTGTGCTGTCCACGTATATAACTTTAGCAGGATGGAGACAGCAAATGATTTGTTGTTCAGAATGATAGCTGTTGAAACTGGCTAAGTTGTGCAAGCTGTGTGCAAGACCAAGAAAATATTGAATCTTTTTTCTTCTGCACACTGGATGCTAATGCAAAGGTTTAAAATTTTATTTTGAGAATAACCATCAGATTTCACTGAATTTCTCAGTATTCAAATAAGTCATAAGGCACTGGGTGCCTGATGTGGCAAAAGGTGACCACAAATCCATGTTGTGATTTAACATTGAGGTACCCTGGCTCCTGTAGTATATGCATCTTCATGAACTGCTCTGCATAATTAGTTAAAAGTGGTGTTTGCGACATCTGCTAGGTGTGCTGCTTCAGTGGATGTCGAATTTCCACAAGCTACTGATGGCATGAAAGTTGCGTAGCTGAAGTACATTAACATGAAATTAATTTTCGTCACTTAGCGTCATTTCCTTAGGGCTGTTTTAGAATTACAAGTAATTCCAGTGGAGTGTCGTGTTAACTCTAAATATGCCTATAGTTCACATATTAAAGATAAAAACTAGCCCATGTGAAAGCCTGAACAGCACATCACTATACAATTGTGCAATGCCTGTTTGACTTCTATGTATGTTTTCAGTATCTGCAAAAACAGCAAATTATTTATTCCTTTTCGTTTATTGCACTCAGAATTTCTTTCAGAGAATTTTTGTTTCACACATCCAGTTCTTATGTTTTGCACTGTGTCACCACTGGTGTATTTTCACATGCCATAGTTCGAATTTAAGACCAAAACAGGAAATGTCCTTTAAAGGAGGCGCTCCTGCCATTGGCGTTGACCAATTGTCATGGCGTCGTGTTCAAGGGCTTTGAGTCTGCTAGTGTTGCTTTGCTGGTGGCTGGCAGTTATTATTACTGGCTTATTTCTGAAAATAAAAATACGTAAAGAAGGAGAAGTTTTTGCTGGCTGTGGCATCTGCCATCGTAACCAGAGCTGCAGCCAGCGGAAGCAAAAAGAATAGGTAGAAGACAGAGAGGGGAGCGACAGTAAGAAAAGACAGGGATGTAGGGATAATATATAAAACTGTATGTAGAATATAGCACCGTGTCCGCCGCTGTTATCTATTCCGAAAGGGTGACACAGGCTGTGGGTGTGTGCTTTTGCACTGCACTCGCAAGCGTCTCTGCACGAGAATGAGTTTGTTGCGCGTGGGCACATCGACATAAGTGTTCACACACAAGTAATGTCCA
The DNA here is from genome assembly GCF_052857255.1 of Amblyomma americanum. Classification (NCBI taxonomy): domain Eukaryota; kingdom Metazoa; phylum Arthropoda; class Arachnida; order Ixodida; family Ixodidae; genus Amblyomma; species Amblyomma americanum. The sequence goes on along the minus strand of NC_135499.1, from coordinate 196,011,577 downwards.
CCATCATGCTCGTAAGTTCAAGGTGACTGGTCATGTCACCATGAGAATACGTTAACACCAGTGGTTGAAGAGCCTCCATTGAAGGGATTTTGCCACTGTGGTTTTTGAGTTATAACCAAGTATACTTTCATATGTGTGCTTGGTGAGCTCACTAAGCAAAAGCACCATGCCTTATGTGCCCACATTTTTCTTATTTGACCAACTTAATGCATTTTTCTTTTCTTTTTTTCTACAGTATATTGATCCATTGCCCCCTATTGACCACTCGACCATAGAGTATAAAAAGTTCACCAAGAATTTCTATGTTGAACATGAGGAAATAGCTGCGCTTAGTGCATCTGAAGTGGATGAGCTACGTGCGAAACTGGGAGTTAAAGTGACTGGAGCCTGTCCACCAAAACCTGTGACGAGCTTCGGCCACCTGGGATTTGACGAAGCATTGCTGAAGGCAATCCGTAAAGCTGAGTACTCACAGCCTTCTCCCATTCAAGCACAGGTATGCTATAGTTAAAGATACCTTGGTATAGTAATGCATGTTTTATGTATACATATGTTGTAATATTCCTGTATTCTGTGGTGTTTTCATGCATTCTTTGTGCAGTTAATTTTGTAGACTCGTTAAAAAAAAATGTTATCCCACACCCACAAGCAAGAAGCCTGTGGGCCACAGGTGTGCTACTAAAACTAGATTCCTTTGTAGCCTTGAGTTCAAAATTGATGGCTCTACTGTGTTGCCCACAAATACAAATTCAGTCTTTGTTTCTTAGTTTCTGGTTGCATGCCTTGTCACAAAAAATTGATCTTGTTGGGTGCACTTTTTAGTAGTGCTGCAGACTTCCTCATCAGTGTACTTTTTATGACCCAAAAATACATTGTTTCTTGTCAAAGCTGCTGTAGTCGAGGGCTGAAAATGAACTTTTCCTGCAAGCTTAATCTGGCTGTTTTCTTGCATTATGCTCTTTTTACTGAAAAGAGGTTTTTAGCTAAGGTGCCAGAGATGCTGTTTCATGCTCGGTCACTGAACAAGAACAACACACCTGATGAGAAGTCATGGTGCTTTGCGCACCTGATCACTCACTATGTTGGCTCAGTGGATAGGGCACTCAGCTACTGAGCCGGAGGACCTGGGTTCAATCTTGGCCGTGGTGTTTCTATGGAGGCCAAATGCAAAAGGCACAAATGTGCTGTGCAATGTCTATGCGCTGTGCCCATGCTAAAGAACCGCAGGTGGTCTAAATTAATCCAGAGCTCTCCACTTTGGCATCCCTTATAGCTCATGTTTTGCTTTGGGATATTAAATGCCACAATTTATTTATTTGATTTGGTTTTACTTCATGACCCTACAGTAAGCAGAAACAGATTGTGTGTGACCTTCGATTAAAAGCAGGCTGCAAGAACAGTGTAAGCATTGATAAACTCTTTCCCAGAGTTGAAAAATGTAATCAAAACATTTGTGTTTTTTTCTTTGCAAATACATACGTGTCATTTCTCTTACGTCATCCTTCTCTTCATTGCCAATGACATACTCTGTTTCGTTCAAAATTGTTTACATCTAACATTTGTCAGCATTCAGGAGTATTGCAGTTCTAGGCATTGTTCTTTCGTATCCTGCATTATTTCGTCTTTGAAACTGCGTGCTGTGCTGACCATGGAAATGAAGCAGCAAAATTAGTAATACCGTATTTATACGAATGTAACGCAAGCTTTTTTCTTTCTCATCAGTTTCAGAACACATCTGGTGTTATATTCTTCAAAACTAAGCTTGGAATATGACTTGAGTTTTTTTTTCTCCGTGCTCCTCAAGGTGGCCACAGGTGGCTTCACCACTAGACTACCGACCTGTTAGGAGAAGCCAACTTTTCGGCGCCTTTTCGGGCATTGGAAATGGTGGCTATGAATGTAGAAAGATGGAGGTGCGGGCTACTGGGAAGGAGAAGGCACTAATATAGTTGCGTGGTGTAGAGAAAGGAAAGAAAGGTGGTAGGGTACAGGACAGCAAAGCATGAAACGAGGCAGTAGCAGCACAACGGAGACGTTAGCCGCCACTGCTTGGGAGGCTGCGTGCATTGACTTGTTGGTGGCTCTGCTGCGCAAATAATGTCACGTGCATTTCAGAAGTGCTACTACTCAGATGATATCGACGTATTTGGCATTTCCATAGTTTTGCATACCGTCTCTGCTTTTTTTTTTTCTTTTCATGGGGTCTCAAACCCAGCCCTCATGTTATGTTCATTGCGACTTTATATGCATGTAAATACCGTAAATTTTTAACATGCAGGCATCCTTCTGTTCTTTGAGGCTTACCATAACACTGTGCCTAACTTAAGTTCTTAACAGTGCCTGCAGCACCTTTCCATTGTAAGTTGTCATCAGAAAGAAAGAAAAACAGAAAAAAACAGGCATGCCTTTGCAGCTTGCTCAGTTGACCTTTCATGGAATTTTGGGATGGTGGGTCATTCATTTTTGTCTTGTCTGAAAACAGCCTATCATGACTGTACATGAGCATGAGAAACCTTAGTAAGAAGCGCTTTAGAGGGCACTTTTTGTTTATTGTGTAATAGTTTCATGAATAGCAGGTTACAAGCATAAAAGAACAAAAATGGACCCCATGAGAAGTTGGATTTGGGCTTGTTTGGATTTGGGCATTATAAACAGAATTGAAAAGAATGGTGCCTGTCAGTTCCCTTTGTGTTCATTCATCGTCATCTTATTGTGCCGTTTTCTTTATTCTAAAAACAAAGAGTTTGCCAAATCTTTTCCGAGAGTAGTTCCTGAAATTTATCTCCTTTATTTTGTTCTCATATGATAAAATGGCAAAGGCCACTTCACAGTTACTTTTTAACACTTCTGAGATATCATTGATCATGTTGTCAGAATGATACTAGTAAATTGCTGGTGGTAATGTAGTCAGGCTGCCTTTGACTCGTAGTTGCAACGTGGTTGTACGACCGCAGGGTGTCCCAGTTGCGCTTAGTGGCCGAGACATGATTGGCATTGCCAAGACAGGCTCGGGCAAAACTGCTGCTTTCATATGGCCTCTTCTGACACACATCATGGATCAGGTGAGTAACACTTCGTGCTTGAAGCCTCCATCTTGTTGTTTGTCTGTTAAGTGCTTTACCATGTTTGAACAGGATGGCCCTATTATAGGTTTGTATCAAGTATAGGCTTTCTTTTTTGTGTGTAGAGTAGCTTTTTGTGCCAGTTGGTGCATGCTGTTGCGGGAACAGCACCATTGTGGAAAGAAATTGATGATCACAAACAATACCAAGACAGGACAGGGCAAGGCAAGATGCTCTGAAGCATATTAATTGAGCTCTGATGTCCAGCAAGACAGTGGTCCTTATGCTTATTGTCAAGAGGACCAGAAGCTGAGAGTTGAGCAGACAAGTTGGAGTGCAGTTCATTGAAGAAACTTACGAAGCACACCTCTGCTGTGTTATCAGAAATGCTGGTGTCAGTCTCTAGATCTGTGGGGGTCATAGAGCGTACTGGTCTCTTTAATTCTGGCAATAGAGACCAGTTTCATGTGACCCTGTTGTGTTGCTGGCTGGCCTGAAGTCGCCGCTTTTTGTCGCCTGCTGTTAAATTCAGAGTGACTTCTTGGCACTTGTTTCTGGTGATGTGTGCAAAAATTCACAATGGTTACACTTATGGATTAACATAGCATATTTCAGTGAAAGCTGTTAGGCCACGTATGGCTGCAGATATTCTTTGTACAAGCTGCATGCCTTTGTTCAAGGGCACAATGGGTGAGAAGTAGGTGGTGATGGTGGGTACGGTTTCGGAGTTGAACAGCTTTGAGTTCACCGGTGTACATAGCTGGATTTTCCCTTTGCCTATGCTTACTCTGTCACTGTTGAGCACGATGACAAGCGAGAGACACTGCTGCATCTTCGTTCTTCAGCTATTGCTGTGGCTGCTATGTATCCGTTATATTGCCAGTTCTCTCAGTATGAACACCCCATCCGGAACACCCGCCATCAAAAGTTTCTGGAAAGCAACTTTGGCAAAATATTTTATTTCTATTCATCCAGGGTGCATTCCTTGGGATTTAATGTTACAGTGTACAGTTTGCACTCAGAGAATTAAGTTTTTTTTTTGCTAATATTGCATTCCATAAACTTTTGACTGTGGGTGCACATCTACGCTGCTTTGCAGAAACCGTACAAGCCACTATGCACATGATTACTTTAGATACCAGGCTTTGTGATGTAGCTCCTTTGTGTTCCAAGCAATTCAAAGTGCTGGAGGGCAAAAATAATAATTTTTTTTTTTCCTCAAGACCTTTCAGACTTGTGTCATTGCATTATATGCACAGCCTGACGTCACTTCGGTCTAACATATATTGGGCTTTTTTTTTTTGACAAAGGTCTACATTCTTAAGTAATTATTGAGCTGCCTTCTACTCTCAGTGACTATGTGGGGAGTGTAGGTTGAAATACAGCTGTGAAAGGTGATTTCTGCCTCCTCCTGGTTCCTTCTGTTCACATTTGACTTCATTATTTTGCTTTCATTGGCGATGAATAGAGGGAGCTTGCACCTGGTGAAGGTCCCATTGGGCTGATATTGGCACCTACCAGGGAGCTGGCCCAACAGGTGAGGGTTATGTTCATATCTTATTGTCAGGGCTCTCCCTGTCTTACCACATCTCATTGACATGGCTTGCCTTATGCCATGTTTGTACGTATACTTGAAACTAGTAGTGCAAATACATGCACACGCACACACACAGAATGTTTTTTTCCTTGCTATCTTTTGTGTTTGTGCTGGTTTCTTCAAGATAGAAAACCAGCAAACTGAAATGCCTGCTCTTGCAGATATATCTTGAAGCCAAGCGGTTCGGCAAGGTTTATGGAGTAGCCGCTGCCTGTTGCTTTGGTGGTGGTAGCAAGTGGGAGCAGTCTAAAGCACTTGAGGAAGGAGCTGAAATTGTGGTCGCCACACCTGTGAGTGTTTTGCTGTGTGCAATTTTTTTTCTTTGTTTCCTTCACTTTTCTTATGTGTGAAATGTGTGCCTGTATGCCATGTGCCCAGCTGTGCACAGTTTTGCCATTATGTATTTCTGTGTGTGGCGCAAGCTGATCTCCAGCCTTTTTGTGCATGCAGGGCCGCATGATTGACATGATCAAAATGAAAGCTACCAACTTGGAGCGCGTGACATTCCTGGTGCTGGATGAAGCAGACCGTATGTTTGACATGGGCTTTGGTGAGTGTGCACTCTGATGTCCGGGACTTGTACCTCTTGCTAGAGTCCCAGTCCTCCACTTTTCTTTGTCTTTAAGGCATTTTTCTTTCCTCTCAGCATCACTAGTGGGCTGCGAGCCAGTGGACCAGGCCCACTGCAGCTTGCACTGATGCTGCTCTGATGCTGGGCCATTTGCATGACATAGTGCTGCATATTTAATTGCGTCTTGGTCCGAATGCTCTTGCACTATGATCGTAAACACGTTATTTCTTCTTGGGGAAGGATGCTGGCCAATAAAGGCATATCATTTTGGTTGTGCTTGTCACATAAATGGCCAATATGCTAATGACAAAAAACTGAGAATTTAAACTGCATAAAAACCCCACAAGATTGGTCAGGTCCCTTTAAAAAAGCAGAGCACCATGAGTGAGCTGTTACTTTGTGGGTGTTAACCTTTTGGTGACAATGGTGCCTTTGTTTGGAGGGAATCTCACAATACTATTTGCTAACTACCGTATTTACTCGCATATTGATCGATACATTGTATAGGCCAACTCTCCAACTTTGGTAATTGGAGTTACGAATACAAGTAAAAGCGACCAATGGAAGCTCCAAGCTTTTGGCGTTCCATCAAGGGAACCGAGGCACTGCATCACGTATCAAAGTTGTAGCGGCATCGTGAGAAACTCGTCACCAAAGACGGTGAACTTGTGCACCGAGTGCGAATTCTACCTTTTGTGTTGTAGAAAAGGCAATTGAGCACATAAGATGTCAGCACCTTCAATTTGTTCTGTTTAAATTAGGAGAATGCCCCCTAACATCCAAACTGTTGCCAATGCTGTACATTCATAGAAACCATCCTCCACGGGCGCAAGGAAACTGTGGCGTTGTTATTGCATGCGAAAAGGCACCCTCGCTTCTTAACCCAGTATCCGACCCACTTTTTGGCGACATCGAACTTGTATGCTGCTGTGCAATTATTCAACGCTCCCATGCCTATGCCATTGGCTTGCTTAAATGCGGCTGATAATTGTCACCAATGTTTGGGAGGCATCACTCTTCGTGTGGCTGAGCAATTAAGAGAAGTTTTTTTTTTAATCAATGAGTCCATATTTGGTGCAGTGACTTGGCGGCATGAAACCTCTGTGCAGTAACGGTGGTAGCAACTGCTGTACTTTGTGAAGGCTCGAGCACAATCAGAAGGCAAGGCATTCAGCAGTACCATCATTGAAATCGCTTTCTCCCATCTTTTTCTAGGCAGGTTTTCGCCTTGACCTAGCTGCGATTCATGTATATTAGTTAACCCTTGAGTTTGGAGAGTGTGATCTCAAAGAAAGAACAGATTGACCAGTATGTGAGTAAGTATGGTAGTGGTCACGAGGGTCATGCTGCTGAAGATTGTTGATGTTCAGACTACAGAAAGTGTACTGTTATGTGGTGCACATGGACACCCACAATTCAGCATTGCTTCGGCAGGTCGAAAAACATCTGCACATGTAAAGACTATGTCGTTGTGGCACCGCTAGAGTTCCAATAACTTATGTTCATTGGCTCAGTAGGCTGCGTTAACCAGATATTTATTATTTTTTTTACAGTGTCTTCATGATATTAGTCTTCAAACTGCTTAGGTTACCAAAGGATTCAGCTTAACAAAGTTTGTCTTTTAAAGATTAAAGGTCCTTTGTAGTGCCATAGCTGCTGTGTGGCTACTGCTACACTTGGTATTGTTTAATGCAGCATCACATTAGCTTGCAGCTAGTGTCTACCACTCTCTCAAAGTCCAGCTTTTGTCATGGCAGGCATTCAGATGCCAACAGGAAAAATGTAACGCTGTGACTAAGGCAGTGAATGTATAGAGAAAAAAATGTTGCCATTGGGGTTACGGTGCTTGTTCTGCAAAAGAAACAAATCACAACTCTACAAATAATTTGAAGACAGTGAGGTTGCTGCCTGCAGACCATGAAGAATGAGCAGCGGACCATAGTAGGGTTTGATCAAAGATTCCAGGGCCGCTTTTAGCTTTTGTGCCACTGTGTTGCCATCACTGTTTGCATCTTATGTTGCTAACATCATTGCCTCCTGTCTGTATTCATTTCTTGGCCATCTTACCAATCATGCCATCGGTGCACTTCTTACAGAGCCCCAGGTGCGGTCTATCTGTGACCACGTTCGCCCTGACAGGCAAAGTAAGTGCCATGCTCTGTTTTCCTGTTATGCTGTCATCGTTAATTTGCTGGAAGCATTGAGTGCAGCAGTTGCATGTTTACTTGTCACAGAGCTGTGTAGTGTTCGCATACGTTTTATAGCAAGTCATTTTTCATAAACATATGAACATCATGCATAGAATATCAGCTGGAATTTTTTCTTGTTTATGATGATTTGATCACAATGTTTTAATATTAATTAAGCAGAATGCCACTGTCATGTCTAACAGCACCGCTAGTTTCAGAAGCATTATAAAAGGCTGGTTTTATACTTTTGAGCATATTCTGAAATGCGTACTACCTATATAGGCTGTAGCATTCTTGGAGTATTTTTCTTGCATGGCAATTCTTATTCGGCAGTTTTTTGTTTTAAGCCATTGTAATTAATTGTTTATACACACTATTGCGTGCTTGTGAGAAGCCACTGCATTAATTAAACAAATAATAACCAACACCAAGCCATGTGTTTTTAAAAGGTGCAGGCAAAGGTAACTTCAATAGCGAATTGACCTACATCAGAGCAAGCAGAACTAGTTATTATAGGGGCCCAATGCAGGTGGGATTGTCAAGAAATCAACTGCACAAGTAAGGTTTCAGAACACAGAGGGCACGAAAAGGTGCAATTTTTTGGCAGCCTAAGTACACAGCCATGAACTGAAGTGCGTGCGAACCTGCACAGTGAATCCATCAATATCAAGGTGCACCTTCAGAAAGCAAATTCAGATTTTTTCGTGATTTTCGATTCCAAAATTTACCTACACAATTCACAGAATCAGCATCTCAACCTTTCCATTGAGTGCTCAGCGGATGTCTCTGCTTATGTGTGCTTCCTATTTTTTCAGCACTTATGTTCAGTGCCACATTCAAGCGCAAAGTTGAACGGCTGGCACGTGACGTGCTGACGGACCCGGTCAAGGTGGTCCAGGGTGATGTGGGAGAGGCCAACGAGGATGTGACACAGATTGTGCTTGTGATGCCCAGCAACCCACCAACCTCCAAGTGGAACTGGCTCACCACGCACCTGGTAGAGTTCACATCAGGTGAGTTGGAACGCTCACCACCTCAGCTGCACATGAAAAGTCTGTAATCTCTTATTCATTGTTACATTTTCATTTGCATAGGGTCATGGAATGGACATAGCACAGTGGGAAGGTCTAGAGTTGCATCTGCTAATGAGCATTCATTTTCTTCAGTGGATTTTGGTTATTCAAGTTAGCTCTCTTGTGTTTATTGCCACATATTTTCTTTAATTCCTTCCCTTAGTGAGGTTATTATTATGTAGGTTATTTTGCTCTGATCCTAAATTATATGTCCCAGTCCATAGCTGTGGTATTACCATTTTTGAAGGAATTAACTGCAGAAATCTAGCTAATATGATTTTTTTAGCATGTCAATACATCAGGCATTGTCTGCCGCAGCTTACATTCGTTGAACGGGTGCTCATCAATGAGAATGCTAGGGCCTTGCATAAAACATGCTCAAAACATACCTTGAAGATATATGGGAAAGGTCATTACCACATCCAGCTTTGTTGCTAGTACTGTATTTTCTGGGATGTATGCACAGCAATGTAGTTCTTGCATGAAATGATTTGAAGCAGCTTTCCACTTGGTTATACTGTCTTTGCCAAAAGTAACTAGGCTGCATGGTTTTCTTCTCAGTCTTTTAATGGAGCAATTCGGCTTCCCTTAAGCTCAAATGGTCTTGTAAGGGAGGACAAGGGTTCTCTTTACCTTACAGAGATGAGAGTTTGATGGGTGGCACAAGTGTTCTACTTAATGACTGAGAAGCAAACCGAGCAGCCTGGTTACTTTTGGTGAGGGTGCTACGATTATAGCAGCCGTTTAAATACACCTGTTAGCAGTAGGATTCTCATAGATGGGCACAGTTTCAAGCATTTCACTGGTGGTAATTCCGCTCATCAGTACAGTACTTGCACAGATGCCGTGTAAGTGGTCAAACGTAGATACAAAAATCTGAAAATTTGAGCTATTCCTCTTAATACGCCTGTCTCTCTGCTTAACTTGCACTTAGGCATTAAAAACTGTGCCACTTTTACACTGCAGTAGAGACCAAAACTGATCTGTGATATAAGCAAGATGTGGTAGTTCTCTCGGGAATGACCCCGAGGAACACATTTAAACAAAATTTTTTGAAGCTGTTTTCTGATTTCGCACTGTGCATATGAGGTCATCTCTTCATTAGCAAAACCCAAGCACATCCCAGAACACAATGTGCAAGTATAAAATGTCATTGCAGAGCCTATGTATATTTAAAACGCCATAATATGTATGTGCGCCAAAGCTACCCTTGAGGGTGGGGGGTTACAGGATTACAGGAGGGGAGCGTGGCCCTTAAATACTGATGTAAACAAAACTTTCCTAATTTATTTTCTTAATTTACAATACTGCTGTGAAAGGGGGCTTTTCGATAACAGCTGGCGAGTACCTTTAAGAAGAGCATGAAAAAGTATGCAGCATCATTTCACTACGGCGTCCCTCATAGCCTGAGTCACTTTGGGATGTTAAACCCCAATAAACTAAACCATCTAATGGGTATTGATTAGGCATGTGCGAATAATGGTTTATTGGTTCGAAGTGAAGCGAATTTTCTTCAAATAATTTCTAAGCGAATATTTCGAATACTTCTGGCACACAAAAAATGTTTAATGGCACAAATGCCTAAGTATTTTCAGAATTGTGGTTTTCGAACACATAAGGCCATTACATGAATGAAGCTTTGTCGCGCTCATTGAAGCTGTGTCGACTTTTCATAGAATTGGCGATTGGAAATTGGGGGAGCCGACCTGCAAAGGGTGCCGACGTACCTGTAGGGGGTGAGACCTATATGTGGGGCCTCCAACTGCTGCTCTTTATTGCAATTGCTTCATCGCGCAGTTGTTGCTTATAAGCGGGGACTCCGTTACGCCTCCAAGGCGTACATACCATGCGCCTAGAGCCACTTACTTGCGCCCAGCGCCTAGCGCCATCCCGCGTCAGGCATCTGAAAGAGGCGCCCATCACCATGTGTGTCTCGTGCTAGCTCCCCTTCATGTTCACACCGTTGCGCTCATTTGGCGAATTTCACATGGGAAAGAGTTGCTGCGGCACCTACAGTCAGCTCAGACCCGTTCCGCGGAAGTCAAGGGAACCGCACATCCTCCGATGCCAAAATGCGCGAGACACCGTCCGGCTGTTTGCACTCCTGCCACGTCGGAACCAGCCAGCGCGTGCACACTGGCGTCGCGCGGAAGCAGACCTCTCTATGCAAATCTTTCTATTGCCGCACGCCGCCATGCTGGTTATGACACGTGTACACTGCGAGTAGCGCAGCCGCAGACACCTGGAAGGTACAGATCTAGTTGCTGCGCTTCCACCTGTTGAGTCTGTTGCCGCAAGCTTGCGCAGACCGGCTCCGGCATACACGCAGGTGCGCAGGACGCGGTGCGGAGTCGGGGCTTTGGTTGCGTGTGCGCCGCGGAGCCATCTTGAAGGGGGTACCGAAACGACACATAGCAAGATAGCAAGGCGGGCGAGTTGGTGATACATAATTAAAGAATAACAGCGTGGAAAACGGGGACTTCAAAGGTAGAAAACACAGGAAAGCGCTTATCCTGTGTTTTCTACCCTTGAAGTCCCCGTTTTCCTAGCTGTTAATTTTTAAACATAGCAAGAGTTCCAGAAATGTTATTTGCTCGAGACGAATACTTAGAGGTTTTGGAGGCTAAACATTCTGATGGAATCTAATATCGAATACTTTGCTATTCAATCGAATATTCGAAATTATCAAATATTTGCACATGCCTAGTATCGACATCTAAGTTGCATATGCACATGCATGTGTCTGGGCTTGTGTTTGTGAAGTTATCTCATTTTTCCCTTCTCTTTGTTCTCACAGTGGGCAGTGTTCTCATCTTTGTCACCAAGAAGGCTAATTCAGAGGAGCTGGCAAACAACCTCAAGGCCCATGACCACAACGGTGAGTGTGTAGCAGTTCTCTGGAAAAAACTGAAGTTTTCACCCAAACCCACTTCCTTCCTTTTCACTCTGGTTGTAGCAAGATGCAATCACTCTTTCTTTGCATTACACCGGGTGTTTCAGCGAACATTTTCAAAAATAGGCTTTTTGGGGTCAAAATATGGCTTTTGCGGTATTGCCAGTGTGAGCAGGCGCCAGAAAACCGGTGAATCGTTTTAAGTAGTAAGCTGATTAACTAATTTTTAATAATTAAGTTTTTAACTAGTAGAGTTAGGCACCTGGCTTCAAATAGAGATTTGTAGCCAGTCGTTAGTAATAGCCACATCAATTTTTGTAATTTCAATAACGCAATTACCCTCGCTGCTGTGGCTCGACAAAATATGGCTGCATCGTGCGAAAATACATGCGCTTTCGAAAGCATGCAGGCAAAGCAACCTTTCCAGTGCACGTTTTCGAAATTCTAAAAACTGATATGGCTATTACTAATGACCGGCTACAAATCTCTAATTGCAACTAAATGCCTAACTCTACTAGTTAAAAAGTTGTTGTATTAAAAATTTATTAACCAGCTTACTACTTAAGGCGATTCACCGGTTTTTTGCTGTCTGCCAACACTGGTAATACTATGCCGTAGAAGCCATGCTTTTACCCCAAAAGCCTATTTTTGAAAATTTTTGAGTGTTCACTGAAACACTCGGTATATTTAATAGAAAGCCTACACACAATTGTGGTCAAAAGTATTCAGGCTGCAGAGTTTGCTGTTTACCTGTTCAGTGGGACATTTATGCAAGCCCTTAAGCTCCAGATTTTTCTAGAGGATGAGCAGAACTTTTGTCCTAATTTCTGCACATGTTTCAGTGTTCAGCGGTGGGCTGTGAGTACGCCACCAAACTTCTCAGCAACAAACCCTATGGCGTGACGGCTTGTGAAAGTCTGTACCTCGAAACTTTATTGGTATTGCCAACAGCTGAAGAAACTGTGGCAGGTGGCAGCCTTGCTGCTTGTAGACAAAGGCATGGAAGAAGTTTAAACATTCAGTGTCACATATAGTTGTTGATTGGACAACATTTTGCTATTGCTTACTGCACCGCTGTCTCCACACTTCAGCCATGAAAGACTCATAATGCACTTTTAAAGTTCTGCACGTGCTAGCACATAACTTGGCGCACAGGTCTTAGAAGTCAATGAATTAACACATTGTCGGCTGCGGAGTAAACTGGAAGGCGAAAAATTAACCCTATTTACTTCGCTAAACTAAATGCAATGTAGGTGCATTAGCACAAAATGTATGCACCCTTCGCATGGATTACTTACAACGGTTTTACAGACAGTGTAAGTAGCAGCTAGCACAGCGAAGTTTCTGCCTTTCCACTTGGCTGCAGCTGGCAGCAACGGGTTTCATCCTTTCTACGTGCCTGCAGTTGCCATGAAACCGGTTTTCCTCTTTCACCATTACACCACCAGGCTTCACCAGGACACGCAAGGACTTTTTTACTAGTGATCGGCCTAGCGCTTGCGCACGAAAAGAAAGGGGGATTTTCCCTCCACTTCGCCACCTGCAACCTGTCACTCGTCACCTTTTCTTCATCTCCCCTCTCTCAGTTGCATTTTCCTCTCCTCTGAAAGTGGAGAGGGTGATTTCCCTCTCTCCACTTTGCCACCTATCAACTGTGGCAGGTAGAGGCTTCATCCACAGACAGGGCGGATTTTTCTCTAGTGAGACACTAAGAATAAAACAAAGGTTGGCCATATGTAGTTAATGTGTACAATTTGTAACCTATTGCAGCTTTGTTTTTTTTGCATATCCGGTGTAGCTAAAGGGAAATGAAAGTGAACTACTTGAAGCTGCTGTTAGCGCATAACTGCATCTGCTTTCCTGTGTTTCAGTGGGTCTATTACATGGAGACATGGACCAAAATGACAGAACCAAAGTTATTGCCTCTTTCAAGAAGAAGGATTTCCCCATTCTTGTTGCCACAGATGTGGCTGGTAAGTGATAACTCAGATGTAAGAAACTTTGCATGATGGCCATTTTTGCATTTTAATTGTGGAAGAAAAACTCTCAGCTTAACATGACAAATGGGCTGGTTTGATACCTTACAGGAGACTGAACTCTTGGTGTTGGGAAAAGATTGTTTACATTAACAGTAAAACAACTAGCGAAGAGTGCAGTGTGCATGCTAGATAACGGACGGGAACTTTATGCATAGACTGCTGTGGAAAATTTGAGTGGCTTAAAAGCTATGAAACATAGTAAATCTGAAAAACAGCTTGGCAAGCATTGATTTTGTCAGTAACGCACGGAAGCAGCTGGCTCCGAGTGTTATTGGTGGTTTGTTTCTTAATGGTTTTCATTTTTGCCTTGCCTGAACAGCTCGTGGTCTGGACATACCCCATGTTAAGACTGTGGTCAACTATGACATTGCTCGTGACATTGACACCCACACGCACAGGGTCGGCAGGACTGGCCGTGCAGGTAAGATGAGCTTTTTCCAGGGCCACTTTGAATTTCATGAGCATTGCTTTTTGTCCTGTAAATCCCTGTAATCATTTTGTCCTGTAAATCCCAAACATTCCGAGCAGCAAGCCAAAATAACAGTAGACTCAAAGCAGTCTTCATAATTTTCATTGCGTGAGAACAGCATAGCTATAGCAGACACCAAACCTAAAAAATAAATCAATAGGCATTGCCCCCCTTTTTTTTTTTGGCCTGCATCGGTTTCCTTTTTGTCACTTGAATGCCCGAAGGGTGCGCCATCCAACAATTTACAATCAACAGCCTGACACAAGCCTGCCTATGTCCGGTCCCGAACACTGGCCAGGCCCAGTGGAGCAGTCCATTTAAGGCTGGGCCAGGCTTATGCTTTCGGTTAGGCTTAAGCCCATGTAGTGCTCTAACAGAGACCACTTTAACCGTGAAAGGTAGTTTTTATAAGCTAGAAAAATGAAATACAGCTCTCGCTGTCATTGGGTGATTTTGCAAGTAAAATGTGTGTGTCGACACCGATTTTTAGATGCAAATCCCAGAGTCTAGGCATGGATCTCAGATGCTGGGCTGCACTGTCATTCACTTCAAAATGGTAGCAACCGGTCCTTTCAGGAAGGACATCACAAGTTTGTGTCGAGGGGTGGGAAAATGGGCAAAAGAATAAGCAATGAAGGATGAAATTGTCCTCAGTGTCCCTTTAAAGGATAGCTCCAGAGGTTTTCCATGGCTATCATGTGCTAATGGAACTTATACTGCAGGTTTTTCTCTTGTTTCTGTTTACTTCTAGCTAGATAGGCAGGTCATCAGACATTTCATTCTGGCACAGATTTGTTATAAAGTTTGCCGTTCCCATGGCCTTACTTTGGATGATTTCTATGGGCAACGCTGCATTTTCGATATCACAGGCATTCTCGCTTAACACCCGCTCCTCGTTTCACTATCAAAATTTTTTGGGCTGTTTTAAGTTGTCTCAGGCATTTGATGAAAGAACTCGGTGTTTTCAGCCTCCGCTTAAGCCGTTTAACACAATTACAAATATTTTTCTAGTAATGTTTGTGATGTCATCGCTGCATCACGTGAAGCATTTTTCCTGGCCACAGACTGAGTTTTGATTATTTTCATTTCTAACAAAAGCTTTATTACATGTTAAGAAAACTTAGTACATGTACCTACCACATTTGAGGTCTTTTTGCGAAGTCATTGGTACAAATGTTTACATCCTTTTTTTTCCACAAAGGGGTTGATATGGCTGAAAAGTAATGTCATTGAGTTTCTAGGAGTCATTCTGAGCGCAGTTTTACCATTTGTATGCATGTGCGACAACACAATTAGGGTTAAGGGTTGGTTTTGCAGTGCTGGTCAACAAGCACTGCTGTTCAGTCTTTTGTCTAGTCAGCGGGTGCACGGTTGGAAATTGGTGTGCTGCATTCTCTGCAGCGCACAAAGGCAGTGGCAAAATTTGTTTTATCACTGGGTGACATGCCCTCTACCTGTTGCTGCACATTCACACTTTTTGTTTGTTGTATCCCTGCTTCTAGCTTGCATTTAAGATTCAGACTTGGCTATCAACTCATTGCAGATATTTCCTCTGCAGAGGTTTCTCTTTTCAATGCCTTGGTGGCTCAGTAGAGCCCTGCCGTTGAACACAGGGTGACAGTTTTGATTCCTTGCTGCACCAGGCACTTATCAGTGGAGGGAGAACTCAAACACGGCTGTGTGCTGGGATTTGACGGGAAATTAAAGAACCCTAGCTGTTTTAAACTAATTAGGAGTTGTCCTCTGCAGTGCCTCTCATTGTCCACATGTAGATTGGGAGCATGAAATATCATTGGGTCTCAAAAAAAATATATAATGCTATCTGCCTTTTGAGTTTTATAGCTCTACCTTTCTGCATTTGGCTTGATAAGCAGATTGTGGGTTCAGGTGCCATCTGCAGGACAGTGACCATCAGTTCATTCCCTTCCAGGCGAAAAGGGCGTGGCGTACACACTCATCACAGACAAGGAGAAGGAGTTTGCTGGCCACCTTGTGCGCAACCTAGAAGGGGCAAGCCAGCAGGTGCCACAGTCACTGATGGACCTCGCCATGCAGGTGAGCGAGCGGGCCAAGGCAAAGAAAGCCTCATTGAGGATGCCATGGATAAATGAACCTTTGATTTTTCAGTCTCTCATGCTACTTGAACACTTAACTGCTAAAAGTTTATTACTTGCCAGTGTAGTAAAGATATTTGTGCAACGTTTAACTGAAGCAAGTCGTTAAATTGAAGTCTTCTGTTCCCTGTTATATTTCTTTGTTTTTAATTCCCTGGAGTTAAAATAACTGCTTAACAAAAATTCATTTGTGGTAATTGGCGCACACTGCTTGTCTTGTGTGCTCTTTGCTACGTCCTCTTGTTTTGTGCTGCTTCTGGACATGAACTCTTGTAGTGTTACTTGGTGTGAAGTTAAAGCTGCAAAGAGGGCTGCGTTTGCCACGGCGAAGTGCCGCTGGCGCTGCATGCACTCATTTCAATCATAGATGTTCCGCTGGTGGCACTTCGTGCTATACTGTCACGAAACTTTCGCGTTGTTCAGCCAAATTTCAAGTGACGCAGCAGTAGTTAATAGGCAGTAAGCATAGCAAGTGCATTAATTATATCAAGGTCAGCCGCTGCTACGCCTTCGTTACATGGCGTGCTCAAAACACATGCTGCCTTGGGGGTGGCATTGGGGAATTCAGAAATTTCATGTTATTGAGGGATTTGCTAGGTGGATGTTCATTAAATTCAGGTTTAAGTGTCGTACATAAAAATTTGAGAGCACAGTCGAGCCCAGATATATTGAACCCGGATATTTCAGATTATTGGCTGTATCGAACACACAGATTATTCCCTTGAAATGCCTGTGTAAAAGTACATAAAAGTCGCTCTGTATATTGAACATATATTTTGCTACTTGTTCAATGTATGGAACTGCGCACCGTGGCTGACAAGTGACCCTTCTAACGGCACTCTTCAAACACTTCTCGCACGCAGAAACGGGTCTACTTCACCGCCTGCCGCACAGTCTTTTCCATGCTAGTCCATTTTCCACACCACATCGCTGTCATGCGGTGAAAGCAACCTGACTAACTAAAGCTTAGCGGCACCACTCGCATGGAGTATTTCGCTGCTGAAGGCATTACGGAACCCACTGTACCTTAACTTTAATGAGAAATTATTCTATTTATGGTATACATACTTGTAACAGGATTAGACATGATAGGCAGTGGCTAGTTCAAAAGCACTGTCCACAGCTGCTTTCATGCGAAGCAGGTTTGGCCAAGCAATGCCTAGAGTCCTTTTAACATGCCAGCAGGTGGCATGTCGCTGCTAGATGCACGTCACTAGCGTGGGAGCAATTATAGATTCACATTTTTAATGTCGAACTATCGATATTATGAAACTATTTTGCGATCCCCTTCGAGTTCGATATATGCGGGTTCATCTGTAGTTTCTAGACACCTCCATGTGCAACAGTCCCAGCTGTAAGAATTTGCTTTACCTAGGTGTATATCATAATAGGGCAGCAAACATAACTGAAGACAGTTCAGAATTCTGACTTGCAATTCAAGTGCACTACCTTCACTTTTGTTCTCTGCCTTGTGCTGCACTGTGCAGCTAGTCAAAGTGAACAGCACGCAACCTGCCAGCCTGCCTGTTCATGTGTAGTGCTATGGATCTGCTTGTAATGTTAGCTGTTAAGTCGTTTTAGTGTGAAAGCACAACTTCATTAGCATCCTGAGAAAGGCTATACAGTGAAAGCTCGTTAATTCGAACCTCGATAATTCGAATTTTCGGATAATTCGAACTACACTACTTGGTCTGGCCAAGCTCCATAGAGATCTGTGTATAAAAAATCCCGTTAATTGGAAGGAGAGTTGGTTCCGCTACGGATAATTCGAACTACACACTGCCGCGTCTGAGCGGCTTGGCACATAGCACGTGGCCAAAAAAAAAAAAAAGAAAAGCACCTTCGCATAGTTAGAGGCTGCGCATGTCCTAAACGGGGACAGAAGATGGAACCAGATAAAACCGTGGAAGAGTGGGTAAACCCTAAATGGCGCCATCACCGGCGCGGCGGCCGGCGGCGCTGGAGGGTACGGGTTGGTGGCTGCGTACCCTCATTTCTGTGCAGCCTCCAAAACTCGCAACTAAATACTTGTTAATTCGAGCCCTATTAATTCAGAAATACTGATAATACTATCGGCACGGTCCCAGCCAACGTCCATGAAAGGCTATGACTTCGGACGGTCACTACAAATTACGTGCGAAAAACTTTTTTTTTTCTTTGCGAGTGTCGTCCATCCTTCCACCCAGCAGTCGCCAACGGAAGCACGCGGTCAGCCGCGATCATAACGCCGGCTTTTAGCATCGCGCGGCTACAGTGTTCTAGAACCTTCTAGAACACTGTAGCCACTGGCCGGAAGTGGCTAGCTGACAGCATGGGCTGACAGCATGGGCTGTCAGCGTGGACCAATCAGGGCGCGACAGCGTCTGACTTCCGCCTGCTTCTACAACATGGCCGCGCCTGCCGAAGCGGCCTCGCGCTTCACCACGAACTCGTCGTTGCCGCTACACTGTGCCTCATGTTCACGGCAAACAAAAGTCGCGCAAAGCATTTGCTTTGTCTGAAGATGCCCGTAGCACAAAATTTTAGCGATGAAACGTGCCAAATTTTCAGAATGCTTCTGGATTTTGAAAGCTGCTAGGCTTAGCCACTACGCGTTGGCTGACGTCGGGAAGCGCGAGAGGTTCAAACAGGCTAACTATTTTGGTTCAGAAAGGGGTCACAAAGAATAATTCGTCCTCTTCGTTGTCATTGAATAAATAATAGCTTAATTGTAAATGCACAGCTGTTCTTTTCAGCATTTTACTAAGCATATGGAATCACGCCGTTTCTAAACCCTGGCGGCAGCCGTTCGTTTTCGGCGTTCCGCCGCGTGCTCAAAATCCGCAGCGCAAGTTCGCTCCATGTGGGTTGCCCTAAATACGGTACATATACCATAATGCAAATGGTTCTTGTCAGTTTTTTCGAAGCCATTCGATAATTCGAACATCGGATAATTCGAACTTTTTTCCTGTCCTGTGAAGTTCTAATTAACGAGCTTTTACTGTATTTGTCTGAAGCCTCTCAGATACCTGCAGTAATAAAATAAATATTGCTGCAACTAGGTTTTGAACACGCGGCAGCTGGAACAGATCAGCTTCGCTGGGCACTGCACAAGAGCATTATGCTATCGCCGCAAGCAACTGCTTACGCCTCTGTTAAACTGCCACACTTTCGCGCTGTGCATTGCACGTTGTCGTCTTCAACTTCTATCTATGCACAAAAAGCACTATTATCCTCCTGCCCCGCAAAATCCACAGGTGAACCGGAAGCCTCTGAGACAGTCACAAAAGGATGGAAATGCACATAACTGGTTCCTTGAGTCAGTGGAATTCATTCACGCTATGACAGAGATGTGCTCTCCATGCGTTGGCAGAAATGTGGCACTTCAGCATTAGGCCGCTGACATTCTTTGGGTAAATTGACAATGAAGATAATAGTTAGACTCGGTTGATTAGAGGAGACGAATAACGGGGTTGAGATTTTAAAACGAGCCTGACAAGTGTGGGACAGCTCAGTCTGCTCAGAGATGGATAGTGCACCTGGGCTTCCGCAGCAATAACAGATGGTTGTGGTGTCCACCTGCAAAAACCTGCGTTCGCACAATATTTTCTGCTTAGCAGTTCTAAACTGCCATCAATTTTTTGGCTTTAGGCTGTGTAGTGGAACATCCAGACTTTTCCTTCAGCCACGACAGATTTGACCTTGTAACTTGTTAACTTGGTTCTGTTTCATCAGAGCCAATGGTTCAAGAAGTCCCGCTTCAAACAAGGCAGTGGCAAGAAGCTCAATGTGGGAGGCCACGGACTGGGCTTCAGAACCAGGGAACGACCAGGCCTTGGCAGCTCCCATGATGTGAGTGCTTTTGAACCTTGGGCAGTACAACACCTTGTGCTGTCAAGCAGTAGTTTCATAAAACCAGGTGGACAGCGTTTCTTTTTAATAACTCTGAGCACATATTATTCGCCGGCTGTGGAAGTTTCTTTTTAATAAGGACAATTTATGTGACACCAAACTTGCTTGTAAGCACTGACTGATTATATATTTTAATATAGGAAGGCCTCAAGTAGGTGGGTGAAATGAACACACTCTTAAGACAATTTCAAGCAAGCTTTTCATTCAGTTTTTTTAGTCTTCACCTTCTGCGGCTGCCTTGCAGCTTTCTTTTGAGGAGTGCAAACAACTCTCTAGAAAGAACTCTTCAATTGTGTATGGAATGCTGCCATGCCACTACTCTACTGTACTCTTTTCATTTCTTGCCTTTCTCACCTTTTCCTACTGCTGTGCAATGATGTAGCTGTGGCGTTCTTAACAGGCTGGACCACCAAGGCCAGCGCCTGTGGCTGGACCCATGTCTGGTCTTGGCAGCTACACAGCGAGTGTGCTCTCTGGGCCAAAGTTCATGGCTGCTTCGGGGAACAGAACTACTTCTGACAGTATGGCTAGCAGCAACTTGTCCTCTTCATCCCCTGCTTCCGCCGGTCGCCATGGGGCAGGTGCAGGTCCTCAGACTGACAGGCTGTCTGCCATGCGTTCAGCTTTTCAGGTACGTCATTCTTCCTTGCCTCAATCTTCACCTTTAAACTCGTTGTTTACAGGTCAAAATTCCTTCTCACCCTAGGGCATTTTAGCACTCTCGCTATTTGTATACAGGGAGCTTTCACTCAAGCCATGGTTGCTGCCACTTCAGTATGCATGTTGCATGGTGAAAGGCCGCACACATGCCTAATTGGCTCATCCCTACTTTTCACTTGTCCTGTGTTTTTCTACCCTTTGTCTCTGTTTTTCGCACTGTTATTTTTTGATATTCTCCACCCCTAAACCTACACTCTGTGTGCAAAAGTCGTATCATGTGAAAGCCTTCTAGACAGTTATCAACGTTTCCAGACTCTCGCTGTCTATATGTGTAACAGTGCAGAAAACACCCGCACAGGTGCTGTGTGTCAAAATGTTAATGTGATGGCATGCTCAATAGTCTTAGTTTCGACCATAGAACTGTGAAGGATTGGTGACAAGTGAAGTGGCGCTTGTGTGCATGGTGCTTTAAGTGGAGGACTCTTTATGACCTGTGTATCTGAGCGTGTCTAATTATTGCGTCATGCTGTGTGTGGCAGAGGCACCATCACGTAACACGCTCACTGCAGCAGCCATATTTGGGACCCTAATCCCTGTGCGTCGTGGCCCTCTGGTGGGCCACCCTTAGATTTTCTTGGGTAGGGCTTGACCCACCAGTGAGCCTCCGGTGAAGTCAACTTGTTGGAACCGCCAACAGATGGTAATTACAACCCAGAACGCGTGTTTTTCTCAGGCTCTTTGAAAGATTTGAGTTGTCCCTTCACTTCATAGCGGCACTCAGTACTCATGCCGCTCAGCAGGAATACATGATGTGGCCCACCGGTGACCCATGACACAGTGAACATGTTAATTTGCAAAGGGGAGTAGGAATGTCTGTGTGCATGCGTATGTACTGTAGTGTTCCTTCTATCGCCACATTGTCAATAACCACAGCACATTTTAACTACACGTATTTTGCCATGCAGGCTCAGTACAAGTCACAATTCACTGCAGCTACGGACACATCATGGAAGCTCGGGTTGCCCAGGTCACCTCCCCGCCGACCACCATCACCACCACGCCACACACCATTTGCAGCCCCCGTGCCATTTGCTGTACCTGCTCCAGTGCATTTTACATCACCAGCAGCGCCCTCTACAGGCACACACCGCGATTCGCAACAGGGTGATGGCAATGCGCACCCTCAGGACGGTTTGAGTCAGCAAAGACCTTATAGCTCTGATTCCAGGCAACAGCACGGCCAACAAAACAATGGCACACCAAAAGAGGACACGTCAAGGCGAAGAAACAGGAAATCACGTTGGGACACATGATGCTGTTCCTTCCAGGCATTTTTGTTGTTATTATATCATTGTGTAACTTGTCCTAGACACCATTCTTAAAGCCTGCAGCATAGTCTTCAGTAATGTGCTCGTGGTCCAAAACTGGACTGAGAGAATCCCAAGGGCTGCATCACCGTTGTGGTTGCTGTCACTAAAGGGGCTGTAATTGGCTTCATTGTGACAATGATGTCTTGCAGAGTCGCATCAATAGCCAGCCCTTTTACTGGATGGTGCAAAATGTGTGTATTACCTTTCCTTATTTTTTTTTTTGTAGACTTGTCCATTGCCCATTCATCAGCTGCTGCTGCTGCTGTATTGCCCTTTAAATAAACATTTTTAGAAGCCATGGACTTTGCACTAGTCATGTTTAATTCTTAAAGGAGTATAGACACCTAACTTTTTGGTTCGGGTTTGTTTGTTTGTAATGATGTGTAAAGCATTATTATGCATGTATTACCGCCTGGTACTCTCCTACGACTGCTAAATAATTTATTATCGCATTTTTTTCTCTTGCTGTTTCGGCTTCAGTTTCAACTGCCGAATGAGGACTGTGACGTCAACGTGCGCTTACAGGTCACGTGAGACATGAAAAACCTGAAATATAATCGCTGCTTCCACATTCATTGTCATTCTGGCTCTTGAAAAAGGCTGGCTTCAACACTGTAGTGAATTAAAACGAAGTAGAGATTATATGGACCTTTTTCCATGCCTCATGTGACACATAAACATGCTTTGACATCACAGCCATTGTTCAGGTTTTGAAACTGAAACAGCACGACAGAAAAAAATTAGATTATAAATTATTTAGCTGTCGTTGGCGAATATCACATGGTGATTCATGCACATTAATGTCTTCCACATCATTGTAGGAAAGAAAACATGGCACCAAAATTAGGTGTCTATACTGCTTTAGGAAATTCAATGCTTTGTCAGCATGCCAGCATCTCCACAGCTTTGCTTCACAAGGGTATGTATTTTGACGTGGTCATATCTGATAAAATCTACTGCTGCAATTCGAGCGATATTTGAAGTGCCAGTAACACCATATGACGTGGGTTTAGATCGATGGATTGCCTTTTGAGGATGTCAAGTATGCAGATTTTGTCAAAAGATTAAGCTTTTTCAGAAGCAAGGACTGTAGCAATGTTCATCAAATATCAATGGCAATTCACCATTTGCGGAAACGTGAGCACCACCTGCTGTGCAAACAGGGAAGCTCTGCTGGCACATTTGGTTGGAAAGGAGTTTTCGAGCAAACATGTGCAAGGCAGCGTTCAGCAGTTCACGTGCGCTTGTTTTGTTATTTTGGTGTTGTTTCTTTGCCAGAAACATGCGTTACTAATGAAAGAGGATGGTAGAGGGGAGAACATTCCTTTTCCGTTTTTAGAAGCTGGGTGAAGCGAAGAGTTGTCGCGTTGTAACCTGAAAAACGACCATGTGTGGCAGTACCTGCACTCTGCTACCTGAACGGAACGGAACGTCGAATGATTAAATGAAAATGTGTGTCAATGTGTGCCTATGCACGGGCGAGTGTAACAGTATAATAGGGTGCACTTTTCTACTGCGCATAGACGTTTATGTTTGCACTTCCTTGATAAGGAAGGAGTTTCTGCTAACTTCGCACAGCACCTTTTGCCGCAAGCCACGCTTAACTGATTGGTAAACGACCTGTTGTACTATCTCAATCGCGGCTCGTGCTGATATGGCAGGCCATTGCTTTGCATGCTAACGGGCTGCAGGAGAGTTGGAATGCGCGGATATATGCGAGGTTGCACTCTGCCATGCTCCCGCTGTTCAGATAGCACACCTCGTCATTGTAACATTTATGGTGAATGATCATACTAGTGTGTATCATTTGGTTTTCACTGAATACCCACGTGCATCGATGGCAAAACTCTTCTAGAACGACCGAACTGTGTGCACTTGGCAGCAAGCGCAAAATATAGCAGTAACAGCCGTTTTGAAACATGTTGGATGCGCGCATCACTGGCCCCATTAATGGCTTCGTTTTTTGCACCTTGTATCTCGTCACGGCTTTTATTACGTCCAGGTCTCGTTGTTGCACAACGCGTGGTTAGTTTAAATAGAAACATGTTAGTTACATGGCAGTTACAGCTCATATCAGTCGCCGCACTACAGCGCAGGAATACACAACAGGCTCATGTTTTCCAACCAAAACCAAACGGCTACAGAGAGTGCTGGCTGCACCTTCACCGCGCATGTGCAGAAACTTTTCCGCAAATGGTCAATTAACCCTACACTTGTCACCACTAGGAATGGGAACTTTCTAATAGGCAAGTTGATGGGCTACACCTTGTAAATTTCTTTTTCAAAAATGGCAACTCTCGGAGCATTGTGAGACAGAATTTGCAGCTTGAAATCTATTTCTTTGAACAATGGTGTTTGTTGCACCACCAGTGATTCATCAATAATATATATTTCAAAGCAATAAAACCACTAAAGCAGTCAAAAACAAGTCAATAAGTCATGGTGCACAGATTCATGACAGCACAATTTATGTAATGAATTCAGTCAGCATTGCACAAGATACAAAGTTCCCCGATTGACTTGCATTTCAGCTAGAAATTCCTTTTTGTGCCAGACAAGTGGACCCGCCGCGGTGGCTCAGTAGTTAGGGCGCTCGACTACTGATCCGGAGTTCCCGGGTTCGAACCCGACCGCGGCGGCTGCGTTTTTATGGAGGAAAAACCCTAAGGCGCCTGTGTGCTATGCGATGTCAGTGCACGTTAAAGATCCCCAGGTGGTCGAAATTAGTCCGGAGCCCTCCACTACGCCCCCTCTTCTTCCTTTCTTCTTTCACTCCCTCCTTTATTCCTTCTCTCCAACAGATACTGCACCATTTCTTTTCCCCAAAAACCAATTATTATTATTATTATTATTATTATTATTATTATTATTATTATTATGCCAGACAAGTGGGAAGATGATTGTGAGAAGCTCAACTAATTTAGCTGCACTTGGAAAACTAAATGTTGAGTTGTTGATCATGTATAGCTTTTGGCAAAAATATACACCTTGTGAGGTTTGGTTCTATGCCATTTAGTGGGGCTGTCTAGCATCCCCGGAAATCCTAAGCTCCGGTGAGGTGAACACAAGGCTTCGTCCCTTCCTTTAGGGATTCAGATGCTGTCAGTTCAAATTGAGCAACATTGCACAGCTCAGAAGCAATGCCAGTGGTAAATATGTTTCTGACAAAAACTGTCTATTCTTGGAGTTTTGCTTATCCTTTGCTAAGTAATTGAAGATACAAGGTGCCTTATGCATCACGAGTTTAGTGTCACCGAAAATTATGCTGCTGTGAAACTAGTGCATTTTTTTCCACAGTGATTTCATCTTAAGTAATATTTTTCTTTTCATCATTGTTTTAAATTGGTGGCCATTATGTTAAAAATGGAGATGTACTAGAACTTTCAGATCGAATATTAGAGAATGAAAGCATATACCAAAAAGTGCCGTTTCTAAAACGATGCTGCCATTCCCTAACATTTCCTACTATCTGTGAAGAAGATTGAGTTTGTGGTCCCTCGGTTTGCACACAGACATAAAAACTATTTGAAGGAAGGAAAAAGTTTTGCATTGAGCTGAGAATTTGGGTGAACTAAATTGATAAGTATTCTTTATGATTCTTTCTGATCAAAGACCTTTTGCACAGTAAGCACATCTGTGTATTAATGCTGATTCTTTAATGAGTATGACATTTTACCTCAGTCCCAGGATGCTGCTGCTGTCCTGTGCTTGTATCAAAATGCTACTTCAGCATATGTCTTGCTGTCCATGTCACTTTATACGCTAGCTGTTGAAGTATTATTTTTTATTTAGTGTTCTAGCACTAGACAAGTCACTAGTTGAAAAATATTGGTGGTGGTTTAGCTTTGGTTAAACCTGGAGTGACGCAATAGCTACAGCTGGCTGAATGGCTGGTCACGTGACCAACCACGTGACAGCGTGGCGGCCACCCCCACGCTGAAGGCTCGAGACGCTACCGTAATGTAGCTATCGCTACAAAAGCCGTTATGTGTCCTGGTGATGCCACCGGTAGGGCTTGTGAGAGACCCAGGCTGCTATTCCCAAGCAACCTCTCGCGACCAGTCATTAGTTTACCTTCCATCTGCCATGATGGGCAGATTGTGATGGCGTCACCAGGCTTACACAAGTAAAAGCAAAACAAAAGTAAGCAGAGATACACGAGGCAAAACGGAAAAGCCAAGCTAAACAAGGGCAAACGTGCCAGTGCACCCAAGTCTCATTTAGCTTAACCAGATGAAGGGGGAGGGGCCAATTTTTTACATTTAGGTGAACTAATGCACAGGCAATTAAGTCTAAATTCAGGTATGTCTACCTGGTGTACATAGAAAATGAAACGCAATGGTGTTAACCAGAGTGTACTAATTTGCAACTCTACGTACAGTGGGTTCATGTGAATACGAGGAAGTGGAAACGCAAAAGTACAGTGAGAAAGGAATGAGGTGGGGAGGGACCAAAGCCAGGTGGTTCAGAGGAATAGTGAACTAACTTCATCGTCTGTAAATGCTGCAGACATATCATTAAAGCAGTGCAACATAAGTAGGTTTCAACATATAAAATAATCATTCGCATTGTTCTTAGATTTGTTTCAACTATAGCTCAGCACAAATATGTCCATATATTTGCAGCATGTAGAGGTTGGACCATGACATGGTGGAAGGAAAGAATTCAGGAGAGGCCGTTACGTCACATTTTCTGAAGCCGGACGTAAAGGCACCCCCCCCCCCGCTCCCCCCGCACCGCCGTCTCAGCGCGCTTCAGCATGCGCAGTAGACAATGCAGCAGACGACGCTGCTGCACTCAACCAACCCGACGTTATGCGCCGTCGGCCAGTCTCCCAGTAGTCCTTGCGAAAGCGCGTGACTTCCGGCACAGTTTTTGGTGTGCAGCCATAGAGAAAGGGCATAGAAAGGGATTGTGCACCTCGGATAGCGAAGGCCTCTCCCGAGTTTTCCTTCCTCCATGGAACATGATACAGTGAACTACCTAGTTCAGTGTAACCATGGCAATGAGGTAACGACGCGTGAGATATGCAACATTTGACAGAAGGCGAGAAAGGGAAGTGGGTAAAGGCAACGTGCGTGCTTCATCTTTGCTTGCGCCAGAAAGTGCGTGAGTCCGAAGGCGAGATGTACTGAGGAGGAGCAGGAAAAACATTTATTTAGAGTATAAATACTGGGTGGGTTCAGTAGGAGAACCCATTGGTCGCCATCATAATCCGGCCCCTCTCAACCAGCGATTATTTCTGGTCGAGGGGACTGTGGCTATGAAGGGTTGCCTCCCAGTGCTCATATGTCGGATCGGGATTGCTGTCCAAGTGTGGGTTTTCTTGACATTCCCAAACTGTGTGTAAGAGTGTTCCAACTGCTCCACAGAAGGGGCAGGACGAATTGTAGGTGTCTGGATGCCATTTACTCATCAAGTACGGATTGGGCAGAGTATTATAGTTGGTAATCGCCTGATTATATGCTCTTCAAATTGGCTGAGGGTTTTGTGAGGAAGAGGATATTTCCTTCTTATGATCTTATAGTGCTCCATAATTTCTGCGCAGCTTAGTAAACGGTGAGGGGTTAATAACTGTCAGAGAGAGGCTGCGTGCCAGATGCTCGGAGGAGGAGAGCTCGAGCAGCTGTGTTGGCCACCTCATTGCCTGTTGTTGAGAGGTGCCTTGGCGTCCAGAAGATCTGGACGTTATTAGACGTTTCCAAAATTTCCCAACATGGAGGGCCATCGCGACCTCTGAGGTAATTGCATACCGCTGCTTGTGAGTCAGACATAACCGTTGCCTCGCTGTTCTTTGATATCGCTGGTGCGATAGCTGCTTCTTCAGCCGATGTCGTATCCACCGCTTGGATAAGGCTGCTTCCAATTATATCTCTGCGGGGTGAAACTGCTGTAATTGCCGCGACCCTGTTAACGGGTCCAGCTGCATCGATGTAGATCGTGTCCTTGCTTCCATCCCAGCGCTTAGAGAGGTGTCTAGCGCTGGCTAGTCTGCGTCCCCTGTTATATTCCTCATCCATGCGTTTTGGTATGGGGTGAGTCGTAATGTGTGATCTCATCTGCATGGGCATGTCGATCGTGTCGGCGACTTCCCGGGGTGGACGGATTCTCAGTTTCTGTAATATTTTCCTGCCAGGCTTAGATGTCGAGAGCCTGACAATTTGGTTGACATGGTAGGCCTCTATTAGTTCCTCAATGGTGTTATGGATCCCCAGCTGTAGTAAGCGCTGAGCGGATGTGCATAAAGGGAGTCCCAGCGCTGTCTTAACTGCCTTTCGAATAATAACATCCAGTTGGTCTTTCTCCTTTTTGCTAAGCCGCAAGTACAGGATAGCATATGTTATCTTAGAATGAAAGCCTGAACTAATCTTGGGGCTTCCTTCTTTCCTAGCCCATTTCTTTTCTTGATTATCCAGCATAGCATTCTAGTGACTTACTCGGAATAGGCTTGGGGCTGTCTGATTGTTGTGGTGTTTGTGTTGCCGCTCGGTATGATCGCTCCCAGGATTTGATTTCTTTCTTGATTGGAATGCTCATACCCTGGACCGTAATAGTGACAGAGGGAGTGGATGGTAAAAGTGCCTTATTCTGCTTCTTGGCACGGTCGATCGGAGTAACTCGGATTTCTCGGGAGAGCACGTTAAACCATGCCTCACCGCATCCGGCACACAACGTTCGCTGTTTCCTGAACGCAATCTTGAATTTCTCCTTCATTACCGCTGCAACACCAGATTGTAATGTCATCGGCGTATATACCGTGCTCAATGCCTTGGATGCAGTCTAGCTTCTCTGGGAGCCCACGCATGGCCAGGTTGAAGAAAAGTGGAGACAAGACGTACCACTACCTGCAGAGTGCCCTTGGAACCTAGATTGAACGGAGAGGAGATCCGATCACCAATACTTATTGACGCTTTCTTATTGGAGAGAAAGGCCCTCGCGTAATTATAGGTGCGGTCACCATAGTTGATTCTATTAAGCTCCCCCAGTATTCCCTGGTGGGTGACATTGTCAAATGCCCCTTTTTAATCGAGCGCAAGGATGCCCTTGGCCTGACATCTGCCTGGGTTGTCCAAAATATCCTCTCTGATACGAAGAAGAATATCCTGTGTAGACAGCTTTTCTCTAAACGCATACAGTGTGTCCAGGAGAATATCATTATTCCTCAGGAGTCTCTTCAGTCGGGCGTTCGAAACCCTCAGTTTGCCCAGACACGACGTCAAGGAGATCGGTCGTAAATGATCAATATTGCACGGCTTTTTGGGCTTGGGAATAAACCGTACTATAGCCACTTTCCAGGAGTCTGGGATCTCGTCCTTGTTCCAGCGCTGTGTGTTGAAGTATTTAACTAATTTTCTTAAGCAGGTGTCGTCCATGTTAAAGAGCACCTTGGTGTTTATCTGGTCCGGTCCAGGGGCGGTGTTCTTACGCATGACTTCAAGCTCCGCCCTCAGTTCCTCAACCGTTAAGTCTTGGTCCGTCTCTTCATCGGGTGTGCTGGTGTACGCAGGGAGAGGGTAGGAGGATCCCAGATCAAGGAACTGCCATGCAAGTTCTGTGACAAGGGCTTCGTTGTCCCCTCTATAGCTATGAAGGGCCTTACAAAGCGTGTCTGTCTGCTCTTTCCGGTTTTAGTTCGACTTGATAAGGAATCTGAGGAGTACGTCCCCATGCTTTAGCCGTTCCCATTCTACCGTTGAGGTCATCACATCTTGAGCCAGTTTTGGTTAGCGAGATTATGTGCATATTCATCCGCTTCTTTGGTGAGTTCTGCAATCTTGATCTTCAGCTTGCGATTTAACTTTTGCCTCTTCCACCTCCTTGTCAGAAATCTCCTCGCTTCCCACAGATGTAACAGGTGCTGGTCAACAGCCGGAGTTTCCTCCGTGGTGTCCACTGTCGCAGAGTGCCTGGCGATGGTTTTTATCTGTAGCGCTGTCCATACCTCAAGAAACATCACCCGGGAGATGTACTGCGAGGTATACTTGAGATGAACTTGAGATTTACTGTGAGATGTACACTTGTGAGATATACACTTGAGATGTACTGAAACGTGTTCATGAAAGGCTGAGTTGTTAATAGATTACAATTGCTTTATAGTCGCGTACAACTTAAGTCTGCAGTGAAGCTCCGCTCATATTTATGACCGGCGCACAGAATTCCTCCGCAACAAAAAGGTAGACCGTTAAAACTTCTTTTGTCACCTAAACAAGAAGCTAATCACGAGAAAAAATATAAGGTCTAGAATTTTGATACATGACTTGTTTAATAAAGTCAAACATTAAAAATCTGGTATCGTTTACTTGTGTGACTGGCTAGCGAAGTAAAATAGTACGGCGCGGATTGTGACCCAGTGTTAAGAACTGTTTTTTTTTTAAGTTGTATCCTACTAAGTAACGGAAATAAGTGAGACACGTGTGTTTTGTAAGCATTATGACGAGTTTTTCACACCGGTAACGAATTTTACAGAGATTGCAGGGGAATAATTAGCGTATGTACTTCAGCGCTGTATTTCACACTTAATTTTAAATCGTTGTTTAGTGGCGAAAACATGATGCGATTTCGGTTTCTGTTTCAGCCGGAAGTTGGTGGTGCGATCGTTGCTGTCAACATCCGTTATATTGCACATGGCTACGGAGGTGCTGCGATAAGAATCTATTGCGCCTTGTCCACTATGCTTTCCTTAACAGTAAGACAGCTTGCCTTTAATTTGAGAAGTAAAAAATATTCCCCTTTAGAAGTATGTTCAGCATGTCTAAAAGAAATCAGCGAAACAAGCAGTCTGAATGCGTTTGTGACTGTGTTGTCGGAACGAGCCCAGGAGCAAGCAAGGGACAGTGAGAAACGGTTCAGTGAAAATACACCTCTTGGACCCCTGGATGGCGTGCCTTTCGCTGTAAAAGACAACTTCTGCATATATGGTGTGAGAACAACATGTGGATCGCGAATGCTCGCCGACTTTTACCCACCTTATACGGCGACGGTCGTCGAAAGGCTTCAACGACAAGGTGCGGTTATCCTTGGCAAGACGAACATGGACGAGTTTGGAATGGGCTCCGGTGCGACCGATTCAACTTTTGGGCCAACAAGGAATCCATGGCAACATTTGGGCAAGGATGCGACAGGCGACTGGTATATTGCGGGTGGAAGCTCCGGTGGGTCTGCTGTTGCTGTAGCGACAGGTTGCGCCTTCGGAGCGCTAGGTTCTGATACTGGAGGTTCAACGCGTAACCCTGCTTCACGTTGCGGCGTTGTCGGGCTGAAGCCCACCTACGGAGCATTGTCGCGACACGGGCTTATCCCTCTGACAAATTCCATGGATGTTCCTGGCATATTAGCAAAAACAGTCGACGATGCAGCCTTAATGTTCAGCGCCATGGATGGCGTCGACGAAAAGGACTCCACGTGCATCTCCGTCCCCGAACATGCACGAAACGTGGACGTGAGCGACGAGTCTTCGCTTGTAGGAGTCCGTGTGGGCATCCCGAAAGAGTATCACTGTCCGGGCATGTCGACGGAAGTGTTAGACACTTGGCGAGAAGTGGCCGATAAATTGGCTTCCCTGGGCGCAGCCGTGTCGTCGGTGTCTTTGCCTCATTCTCAGTATTCGACCGAGTGCTATTCGGTGCTGAACTGCTGCGAGGTGGCGTCAAATTTTGCCCGTTATGATGGTCTCGAATATGGGCTCCGCGCTGACAACGACTCCTCGACAGAAGCCCTGTACGCATCTTCCAGACACGAGGGTTTCAACCAAGTCGTTCGGGGACGAATTTTGGCTGGAAATTTCTTTCTTTTGCGCAGAAATTATGACAAGTACTTCACGAAGGCTCTTCAAGTGCGTCGCCTGATATGTGACGACTTCAAAAAGGTGTTTGAATCAGGCATCCAGTTGCTCTTGACACCAGTGACTCTTACTGAGGCCCCCAAATACTCAGACTGGGTTCTTAAGGACAACAGGGAGCGCGTGTCCGTTGAAGACTTTTGTACGCAGCCAGTGAACATGGCAGGACTGCCAGCAGTCAGCCTGCCCTGCCGTCTCTCATCTAATGGCCTTCCACTCAGCATGCAGCTGATTGCACCAAAGTTTGCAGAACAGAATTTACTGTCAGTGGCAAAGAGGCTGGAGTTAGAGCTTCAGTTCCCCAGGCTAGACTTGCAAATTCATGCACCTGGTAAACATAAGAATGCTATGTCGACATAATTTTCTTGATCTCCATGAAGAAATTTAATTACTCTGAAGTAAAATAAAGGAGCTGTTATGAGGCATCAGTAAACTGTTCTAAATTCATATCATTTCTGATTTTGTTCATCCAGCTGTGACCATGCAGTAATGAGCTACAAGTAGGTCACTTGGTGTCGGGATTGACCTTGCAGCCGCACCTTCTGTGACTTGGCTTCTTGAACGCTACATCCTTTGTGCCGTTGTAAGGAAGCCAAGAGGACAGCATTACAGCTAATTAACCTCATTTGCTGTGCTCTTTCTTTCCTCTTGCAGTGAAATGTGCATCTTAAATGGATGGGTGAGTCGCTCACATTTCATAATTAACTAGGAGGGATGTAACAGCACATGGCTAGTTGCAATCTAAAGACTAGTTAGTTAATGCAAATAAATGCTTGACTTGCTTTTTTTACATGCAAAGTTTACTAGTATTATGAGCAGTGACGCTGCCATATAAGCATTTTTACAAGTGCAGTGCTCTGTAGCAAAGCTGTATCATAATCTCACCACTACTCAATATTGCCATTGCAAAATGCACAATGCTAGCTAGCACTGTGCATGCTTACATTGGCCAGCCATGTACTACTGGCATCTTCTGCACCAGTCTTATTGAACGCTGAGTTTCTAAGTGCTTCTACAACATGCTGACGCGAGCAAAGTCCTACATGTAGGGCACAAATGTAGGATGCCAAATCTGCAGTGTCCTACATGTAGATTCTGCTAGAAAAACAAAATTTTTGTTAAAACGAATAATTTTTGTGTGTGGTCACAAGACCACTGCTCGTGATGAGGAATGTGATTTTAAAGTCTATGTCAAATGTTTGAAGCTTTACGACACATTAAAGGTAGCAAATTTGCCTAGTATCCTACTTGTGGATGGCTCAAAAGTCTGGTTTGAGAAAAATATTTTCCCCAATACAAGGATGATTATGAAGTGAAATGAACATTTTATATCAAGAAATATTTTAATGTTTTGGCATATATGGTAGGATAGATTAGCTGTCTAAATATGATTATTTAAACAAAAGTAGTCAGAGGCATATATTGGTCAGCAGGAGTGGCAGCTTTCAGCAAAAAATTTTTCTTTTATTTTGGATTTACGTGACAAATATCCAGCATATCAGTAATAATTTTATGGCTATTTTCTAGAAATTTCAATGTTATATCTCCAGAACATTTTTTTTCTACAATTTATTTCTCTCCTAAAACTTGTGAGAAGCGTGCAGAGTTAACAAAATATGAAAAAGTTGGTTCACTGTTCATTGCATTTCTGCAAGTGCGCTCCAGGGCATGATGTGCTTGGATTTTTTTTTTAGCAAAACAAACTGTTAGCTCTGAATTTGTCTGATACAGTTGCCGTAACATGTCTAGGCAGAAAGTGACATTTGATACAAAAATTTATAGTGGATAAAGCTATAAGACCAAGAATGTCATAACTTTTGGTATGGTTCTAGGAGAGGAACTAAACAAACAGTCAAAATAAATAAAGCAGTCGTAGAGGAATCGGTTCCAGAAAGTGAAAACAAGTGAGGAAAACAATACGTTGCAAAAAAAGCACCAAGTTGACCACTCCGTTTACTGTCTGCATTTGTGGTAAGGAAACAGCTATTAGCTTTAGCAGCTTGTTTTGCGCGTTGCTGTATATCTTGTGTGTGCGTGTGTGTGACAGACTACGCGCCGAGCTTTGTTTTGTTTTAGTGCGCTCCGTTAGAAGGAGGGCACGTAGCTCGAAAACCCCTGCTCTGCATTTGGTCTCCCGGCTCGTTCAAGAGCGTTTTCCCTTGCCCCGCCACACGGCGGAGCTACCGTATAAGTACCTAGAGTTGCGCGTTTGTTTTCCCTGCGTCGCTGGCGCCTCTATTATAACCGCGATCACATGGTTGAAAAGCATCAATGCTTTGCGGGGAAGCAGACTCCTTTGCCTCGTTTAGCCACGGCCGCTCGATCTCCCGTGGTGGTTTAGCACAAGACCTTTGCTGACAATCCATTCGTACACCTACTGTTATCGTGCTTTGCGGCGTTTTATTTTATCCGGGGCGTATATTAACTGAGAGCGATGTTTCCTTATCAATAACTCGCAATTTTATCGCGTGTTCGCCGATCGTTAAGAAAACGTTTGTGATTAGCGGCGTTTACAAAAGATGGCGCCACCAATCCACCACATGGCGAGTATTTTGTTGGCCTACTATTGAGGTAGGCCTTGGTGCAGTCGACGCATTACCGGCATTACTAGCAAGCTATGTCATTTGAATACAACAGTAATCTGCCTTGAATAAAGCAAGTTCGGCAGCCAGGATCAAGCGGATTGAGACTGCACTCGCTCTAACACTGCGCCAAGTCCGCCTCTTGCATGCAAGAGTTGAAACTTTCCCTCATAATTTGGATGCTTGGGGGAGCAATATGGCGGACCTACGCGTAACTCTAGGTACTGTTGGTAGTATACAGTAACTCCACCGACCACGACCTTGGACCCCTGTCCCCCCGGAGTTCGCTTCCCGTGGACAGCCGCCGCCGCCCGTAAGCAAGCGAGAGGGGTATAGGGGGTGGCGGTTTCGTTGCGTTGTATGGCGTACCGTGTGCTAGGTCAAGGTCTTAAAGAAACCGAAAGTGCCGGATAGCCCGACGTCTAGCATGCATACGGTATACAAGGTGGGGATTGCGCAACCATGTAGGGAGGTATTTTGGGGTGACTGCAAAACCGGGATGTCGGTTCTGAGCTTTCCTCTCTGTTAAAACTGATGTTAGGATGAAAGCTGCAGTTAGCACATTTTATTGTTACGTGGGGAAAGGGGCGCCGACATGGCTGCGGTTTACCCGCCAAGGAACCTGCGCCGCCCGAAGGCTTTTGTCTCTCTAGCTACTGCCACCTCTCACGCGCTCGGTCTGGCGAAGCACGGGGATTAGCGACCGTTGAGGGCTGGTGCGAGGCGCATCAGTTCGATTGTGCCTTGCCTCTGTGAAGGCGATCGGTTAGGCCGGCGGCGGATAGTTGTAGCCGTACTGACACTTGTGCTCTTTAAATATAGCCTGTATAAAGTTCTTCGTTTCTCTGCAAATCGCTTCGCCTGCAAGTCATTCAATCGAACAGCCTTTCAAGCAGTGCATGCAGTGTCCGGGAACCACCGTACCAACACCACCTGCAACATTTGCTCCGCCTGAATCGTTGAGTGAAATGCCACTCTTGGCAGAGAATTGAACTGGCTGTGCACTCCGTCTACAGGCAAAAGTGGTTGGAGGATGGTTACACTTCCTTCGCCTGTACGATACACGAAGCACGGTCACCAGAGCCACATATATGGTCACCATCATATACATCTCTTGCAGAATACTTCCGTAGCTGATTCCCCTGAATGCAAATGAAATCATCTTCTCTGAGCAGCAGGAAGAAAGTGATCTCTACCTCAGTAAAGGCTCAATAAATACCATTCAGCGAAGGCATGCACTTGCATACATAAGTTTGAGAAAAGACTGTCTCCTGCTGTTGCAGTTCTTTGCGAAGCACTTACAGCTAAATTAGAAGATTCTGTGCACTTCGGGGGTGCCATTCGCGTTTTTGCACATCCTTTTAAAAACACAGACATTGCAAGAGAAAACGCTTCGCAGGTGCAGGTGCAGGTAAATTCCCATAAATATTCACAGCGCACCAACAAGTATCACTGTGTTCTTAATATTGGAGTACTATTACGCTGTACATTCTCCATATGGGCGTCAGTGTAGCTGCACTGGTTTTTAATACGATAAATTCTGTAACAGGGCGTCATGATATCTGTTCACGAAAGACAAACCTTCAACATGCCGTACACGATGAAACTGCTTCCGAATGAAGGCGTTCTGGATTGTGCAGCTATTGTTTGGATTGGTGCAGTCACAGTGCTTTAATGGTTAGAACGCTTGGCTACTGACCCGGGTTCAATCCCGGCCGCGGCAGCCCTCGTTTCGGTGAAGACAAAAAACAAAAGGCGCTGTGCAATATGTAAGTGCCCGTTAAAGATCTCCACTGGACCAACTCCGAACTGCACACATGGCATCTGGCACCTCCGCCCCTCTTCTGCCTTATACAGGAGCCCCGAATGAGGTCCTGGACGCCGACATCACGGAGCCATAGTTCCGCATGACCCTCCAAAACCTCCGCGCAAATTCTGCACCGGGAGAGGACAAATTCACCAGCTCTATGCTCCGTAACCTGGATGATCAATCGATCAGACAGATTACAAAATAATTTAAACACTGCTGTAGGGAAGACACCCTCCCATTATCCTGGCGCCACGCCAAAAATATCTTCATCCTCAAACCAAACAATTCCCTCACCATATAAAACCTCCACTCCATATCACTCAAATCGTGCCTCGGGAAACTTATAATGCCTTAAAAAGACACTGAACATATGCACGACCACAACCTATACCCGCACAGCATGGCCGGCTGCTGCCCGCGTCTCTCTGCCCAAGATGCCAAGCTTCAGTTGACGCACATTTCTGACCCTCTCATTCCCGCTCATACTAAAGCCGACTTGATCCTGGACTTATCGAAAGCCTTTTATCGAGTAGAGCACGCAATGATCATGGCTGGTCTCACCCTTTAATGTCGCATGTGCGCCTACATACAAACCTTCCTCTTTGGACGCACGGCCGAGGTTCACATGGGCCCCTGTGCATCCCCTCCCTTAGCGGAGTGGACACCCCGCAAGGTTCTGTACTCACCCCTTTTTTCTTCAATGCTACGCTCATGCCCCTAGCCCGCGGTGTATACAATATCCCTCGCCTTCACCACACCCTCTATGCGGACGACATCATTCTATGGACCACCCGTGGCAGTGATGGCGCCATAGAGGAAACCTTACAAACCGCCGCAAACATCACACAACACGCACAAAGCATAGGTATCTCTTGTTCCCCTGAAAAGCTTGAGCTACTTCTCATGCGCTCCTCACCATGTACCCTTCCGACGGCTCCCATCGCCGTTACTCTGGACGGACGCCCTGCCCCGGAGGCCGACATATTCCGCATCCTGGACCTTCACATCCAGGACGGCTGCGACACTTTACTATCCGGAAACTCAAGAGGGTGACGGAAGCGTTCTCGCACCTCATCCGCAGAGTTTCCGGCAAACAGTATGGTATGAAGGAGCCCGATCTGTGCCGTCTCATTCATGCTTTCATACTTAGTCCTTTCCTCTACACAGTTCCACACCTCCGATTCCAAAAAGAAGAAATCGCCGCCCTAGATTATATACTCCGTAAAGCTTACAAGGTGGCCCTTCATCTCTTCCCTAACTCCCAAAACACTAAACTCCTCAAGCGTGGCACCCACAACACCACACACGAACTCATGAGGCCCACATTCAAGCACAATGCTGTCGCCTAGCTCAATATTTCGCATGACGTCACATACTTGACACCCTCTATATTCACATACCAGCAGCTGACCCCACACTACTACCAGTCCTCCGCCTCACACAAACGCAGCTCCTAGAAAAACCCCTCCCTCGGAACGCCTACGCCACCTATCACTCGGCCGGCCGCATGGCCGGTGCAAAAGCTCTCCAGAAATATTATGGTCCGGAAGCCGACGCCGTACGGGTGAACGGGGCCTGCACGGGCGAAGACGAGGCAAGAGCAGCCGCTGACAATGCGTTCCAACCCCTCATAACTGTCCACCTTCCTGCCACATCCACCCCAGAATTCCCGGAAGAGGCGGCAATCGCGCTTGCCCTCACACACACTAGTTTCCGGTACGTCCTTACCGACTCAAAAACTGCACTCCTAAATTCTGCACGAGGGCGAGTCGCATTCAGCATCACCAGGTCGCTCCACCCCCTCTCCCCCTACACCGAGTGCCTGCGCATTCTGGGAAGTCTGGCAACGAAGCCACCAATAACAGAGCCCGAGGCCCTATCAACCGGGCGATGGTAGAACCGAAGTCGGGCTCTTCTCAGGAGCGTATGCACTTCTTCTGCGCGCTGACCGAGGCATATCGCGCCGAACGCCTGCTATATACCCCCACCCACCATTCCCTTGACAGTTATCACCAAATATTATGGCGCCGCCTTCAGGCCCGCTCCCTTAGCCAGGCAGAAAATCGCCACTGACCAGGCCGCCCAAATCATGGAACTCCACGAACTCATGAACGTGTAGAAGTATAGTAGTAAAAACTTTTGTTGACTCCGAGGAGTTTGTGGCACGCAAGCCCCTGGGACCCCGCACGGCTCCACTGCGCCCAAACGTTCATGTTTCTGCGATCCATGATGTCGTCAGCCCCGTCCGTGGCGGTTTTCTGCCGGACCGGGTCCTCAGAGCGCAGCAGGGTATCCCAGTCCTCCCAACTGATGAGGTTCTGTACTCCCAGGGGGGACGATCTTCCGGGCATTCGAGTAGAATGTGGGCGAGGGTGACAGTGGAGTGGTTGCAGAGGGTGCAAGAGGGGTTGGTGAGGGTGTGGCGGTAGCGGGACGTAACACTATAAGGGTTGGGAGGATTCGCGTCTGGAGGCGGCGCCATAGAGTTTGGCGGTAATTGTCAAGGTAGGGTTTGGGTTGGTGGTAGAGCTCTCTCTCAGCTCGGTAGGCCTGAGTCAGCTCACTGAACGTGTGCATGCGCTCCCGTTAGAACTCCAACGTGGGGCCACAATTACCTGGTGTATCGAACCTCGGGATAAGCTGCTGACGGCCTCGTAGCCGGGGTTCCCACAGTGCGCAGGCAGCAAGAGCAGCTCCACATGGCGGAGCGGGTTGGCACCGGGCGAGGAGAGTATGCAAATAGCAGGAACATGAAAGCAAAATTCAGCCGCGCGTGAGGCGAACGTTGTGCTTACGGATGAATAGTGTGCTCGCAAAGTCGAACACCAGCGGGAACGCCGCCGCGAGAAAAGCTTTTTGATGAATTGTTCATGACAGGCAGCAGCTTTGCCGTTGTAGTTTCTTCAACGATAAACACAATTCTGCACCTTCTCACTGCATAAGTAGAGCCTTTATGTGGGTTAGTCGGTCCGCTATTTCTAAAATGTGATTCGGCACGAAAAAAGGACACTGATACCGTGAGAGACGCACATATGACACGCACAGCTCCATAGCCCATAGGATGCATAGCTCGTCGGCCATGGTGGCCAGGTTGGCGGCGGCCGGTGCAAGCAACCAAACCGAAAAAGGAGCGGGCTTTCTGTGCTGCTATTGGCTCGCGTGAGATACCGCTTCCGTTCTCACCAACACGCTTGCAACACACATCACTTTAGTGCCTTTGTGCCCACTTGTCATCGCTCATGTCCACTTGTCTTCTGCGTCCCTTCGTCTTAATTGTGCAATATGCTTCCAGTCGAGTATGTCGAATAAAGTGGCCCGAACTGCTGTTTTACTTATTCCTCATAACAGCAAATGGGAAACATGAATGAGCTATACCATTATCAGTTGCTCGGATGCTCTTGTCTTCCGAGGCACGCGACATTCTTCATGGACACAGGGAAGCCTTCTCCTGCTAGTAAGTTACCACTCCCAGTGAGTGCAGGAGGGGGTAATATTGGCGCAACGATCTAAGCAAAGTGTGTGCCATCAAAAGGAGGCGTTTGCGACTGGTCCGAGGATCCGACACCGATAGAGGCGGAAGCGCGCTGCTCTGACCGGAAGATGAGAATCGCGGATGAAGGCGGCGGCTGAGGAAAACCGGCTTAAGTTCGCAATGCCACCCGCGCGTCAGCAAGCATCCGCTTTCAGTGCGGTTACAGCGCTGACTTGCGGACTATCTCCCAGAGCAGCAGTTCCGGCTCAGTGCAAATGCTATCGGATGTCGCGGATACCGGAACCATGAGCTGACGGGAGCGCCGGAACATTCCCAATCGTGCAGTATTGGTAGTATAGTAATAGCGGTTGCATTAATAGTAATAGAATTAGCAGTGGTAATAGTAATAGTATATTTGCTAACCGGAGGAGGAAGAGAAAATAAATTGGTTACGAGAAAAACTAAAGCGCATTAACTGTCCCACTTCTCAATGGACGCCTCAACCGTGCTTTGGGGTGAGGAATGGAGCAAGCGCAATGAGGAGGAGAGAAAGGGGCTCCGTAGTGGATGGCACGGATTAATTTCGACCCACTGATGTTCTATAACATGCAATGGCATCGCACAGCTAGCACACGGACTGACACATTCAACAAGATTGAGCAAAGAATTAGTCCTTGTTCTTCGCCATCGACGTATGTTTTGCCGTCCGAGGACATTGTTTTCAGCTAGACTGACACCTTGGTCTTTGAGCATAGGCGTTTGTTCTACAGCTAGTTGGATTCCGGACAAATATACTGTCACGACACAAGGAGCCGCGTACAGGCAGGCGCAGGGGAGAACCCAACAATGAGATCGGTTTTTTAATCACCGAGCCAGGTTGTTGTTGCTGGCCTCTGGTGGAATATGGCTGATATCCACAGCGGGGGATTGGCCAACGTCTGCTTCGCCGTCGTTCCGGCTAAGCGCGGAGGCCGCGTGCTGCTAGGCACGAGGCAATACACAAAATA
Organism: Amblyomma americanum; assembly: GCF_052857255.1. Lineage (NCBI taxonomy): Eukaryota > Metazoa > Arthropoda > Arachnida > Ixodida > Ixodidae > Amblyomma > Amblyomma americanum. Next base: position 195,970,940 of record NC_135499.1, on the reverse strand, counting down.
CGCCGACGGCAACGGGCTGATACGGGTGATGGAGGGAAGTGAAGATGGCGGTAGCTCAGCCAAGTGGAGCACTGTTAGCAATAACGGCTGTGAATGTGTAGAGCCACTCGCAAGAGTAAAGCTGTCCTCGGCCGTTTGCTCTGCCCAGCAGGACCCGCTCGAGCGGATCAACCCTTGGGGTGGCGCTCAAGGTTAGTCCGCGAAAAGCGTATACCCTGCCGAGTTTCGAGTACCTAAAATATATCATACCTACTTATCACCATTAACACTATATATGGGCACGCACAGGTTTCTCCATAAAGCGCCGGGACAAAGTTCATGGTAGCGGCTCTGTTCATGTCTTCTCGGTGGGAAGGAATAAAATGAAAAAAAAGTTTGCTCACCCTCTCTAAGGCCTATTAGGGGAGCCGCTGTCCCCTCTTGCCCCTCCCCTCTGTGCGCACATTTAGGGTTTACAGACCCTCGACACACGATAATGCAACTATTTATAGCTTTGTGTACCCGAGTACGATATGGTGCAGCCGCAGAGGGTATGAGCGGGATGCCCAGCTTAATGTGCTACCCAAAAAATAGAGGTGATGCATCAGCTCGTCGCACAGTCCGCGGCTGCACCATCGTACTCGGGTATGCAAAGCTATAAATTGTTGCATTATCGTGCGTTGAGGGTCTGTGAGCCATAGATGTGCGCACAGAGGGGAGGGACAAGAAGACAGCGACCCCCCTAATAGGCATTAGAGAGGGCCCGGGAGCGCGAATTTTTTTCCATATTATTGCTACCCGGAAAACATGAACAGGGGCGGTACCATGAAACCATAAAACAGAGTATGAGCAGGATAACTGGCTTAATCTATCATCCATAAAATCGAGGCAATGTGTAAGCTCGTCGCACATACTTCAGTATACATATTCGGCATATTTTTTTATTGCGAAAGCAACACTGCTCGAGGTTTCCGCTCTTGTCCGTCGTCCTGGAGAATCCACCATTGACCTTTAGCGTGACCTATGTGTGACTCATGCCAGCTGTGGAAAAGCGACCCCCCCCCCCCCCCCCAACTCGGCTCGTCGCGATCGTCCCAGCGAATCCTCCACGCGCCGCTGCCGTGGGGGAGGCACTCGCTCTACGTGACGTCATGCCAGCTGTGGAAAAGCGGCCCCCCAACTCGGCTCGTCGCAGTCGTCCCAGCGAATCCTCCACGGCTTTCTATCCATCTATTCATCCATCCTGTGGCGAAACGCACGTTTGCGCAGTAGGATCATATGGCCAATACGGGTGAGTAGGGTAGAGGGTAGGGTAGAGTACGGGGCTAGGGTAGAGTAGCTTTCACTACAAAATAGCAACAGAAAAAAAAATTACGTGTGCTGCCGTCGTGGGAATACATGCGTTCTTTCGCATTCCTGCACATAAGCAGGCTTAAGTGCCTTCATATTTTTTCAGCAAGGCTTAGTCGTACAAACCAGATGTTTATATCTTTACAAATACTTGCAGTGATATAATATCAACACTTCCGTTATTGAAGGAACATATAATTCGCGGGTCTTTAAAGAACGAAAAGGTGGGAGGATGGAACAATATAGACTTTTGAAGAGTTAATTCATGTGGGCGCTTTAGCTGTAGCCCCAACTCATGAGGACGCGCTAACGTAGACGTCACGCTTGTTAAACAAAATGTGGTTCAAAACACAACAAAATGTGTCTTCGTATTTTCCACGCCAAGTAGCAGCCAACTCAACAAATTAGAACGCAGGTTAGAAGCAGGGCGAAGCACAGATTAATTACGAAGCACAATATTCCGTACCGTACGCCAGCCTTGCCTGGGAAAGTGGTTGGATGGCTGCTACATACGAGGTACAACAAGTTAATCAAAGTAAGTGCACTTTCGTGGCGGGTTCATCTTCGAGTACACAGGGCAGTCAAAGGCCTTCGCAAAGGGCGCAGAGTTCATCATAGCCTTGTTGCAGGCCAAGCGAAAACGACTCAGCGTGGTCGGCATGCTGCACATGGTGAAGCAGGCGGTGACGAAGAACACGCGGTCAGGGCTCCATCCCTTGGCGATCGGCAACGAGCGCAGTCCATCCCTTTGCGAGGCCAGGTACACCGCGTGTGCGATCTCCAGAGCGGGAATCTCTGGGAAGAACGTGTCGAATTCTGGGCGCAGACATTGCGCCTTGTCCTCCGAGGCCTCCTTCCAGGCAGCCGAAGGCCACGTCTTCAGGAGCTTGCCCATCCGGTCGAACGCCAGCGTGAATCCGTCGAAAGACCTGACCACCTTACCAGCGAACGTGAAACCGAAACCGCCGTAGAACGTGGCTATGCTTTCCTCAAAGTGGTACCAGGGCAGAAAAAGTGCGGCCGCTGATATCCGAACCGCATTGGAGACGGGGTCGTAGTTGAGGAACGGTAACTCGAAGGGCGGCGGCGAGTCGGCCGTACTTTTGTACGAAGGATTCATGCGAAAGCGCTGCCAATTTCTTAATGCCAGTATGAAATGCTGCGTGAATGTAAAGTCCTTGCGGAACCAGGAACCGAACGTTTCATCTAGCTCTGTGTTGGTAAGCAGAGAGTTAGGCGGCCAGATGGTGACCCTGATATTTTGCAGCCTGTCGGCAACAGTCTGCGCAGACGTGTTGTCCGCCCACGACAGGCTGGACACCTTGGCGATGGCGGTGTGGGTGATGTTCTCCAACTCCTCGTCCATGGCTGCCCTGGCAGTGACATCGAAACGCGGGAGCAGTAGTGCCGCAGTGACGAGCCAGCGGTACGCCCTGTCGATCTCGGTAGCGCAGAAGTGGTTCACCTCTATTTTAGCCCGACTCTCGTCGCCGAATTTGGCCACTAGGAAGTCTGAACTGGCAAGTGGGGCGAGGAGCTGCACAAATTCCCACGAAATGTGGTCCAGCAGTTGTTCTCGACTGAAGTTGGCAAACAGGTTGTTGACAGCCCTCAGGAGATCCACGTCCGCAGCGGTTACGCCGTCTGAAGCAAGAAACTGTCCTTGTCCGACCAAGTAATTGTTCAATGCGTCTAACCACTGGTGAGTAGGTATGTGGGGCGTGTAGTCTCGGATGGCTTCGAGATGGATGTAAGCTGGATTCTTCAGCGAGCTATTTTCTGCGCGTATGAAGTCTCTGTAAATGTTCTCTTCCATGGTCGCCATTTTCGAGATTTCCACATGAGATCGCACGGCCTCTCCGGGAGCGAACATGAGATGAAAACCAGTCCAGTACTTCACATATGCGTTTACATTAAAGATGTCTTGAGCGAAGGCCCAGCGCTCACTAAACAACGTTCCCGGCTGTAAGACGAGGTTTCTGCGGTCGCCTTTGTCGTTGGTTTCCAGGTAACCCCGGAACCAGATGTTGATGGCCCAGTTGAACACCAAATTGAAGATGACCCCGAGTGGTTCGACGCCTTGAAGTGGTGGCTGGGGCCAGCGTAACTTAAGTTCTCGCATAAATTCCTTAATCTGCGATATCTCTGTAATCGCGTGTTCTGCAGGCCGACGCTTCACACAGGTGTCAAAAAGCACCTCCAGTTGCCTAGCGAGGTGGATGCTCTGCGTGGCTTGCTCTAGTCGTGGTCGAAAATCCTCAATCCAAGAATTTTCGGCCACTGCCATCATGGCCGTGCCATGGGGTCTGTCTCGAGACTTGGACGCCCAACGCGAGCAGGCGTACGCCTCGAAGTCTTCGCAGGGGTCCACGCTTGTGTTCACCCAGGCAGCGATGACGTCGGCATGATGACGGCAGCCCGGCGTGATACACAGCGAGGTGCGTTTAACCATCTTGGAGATCGCAGAGCGCGGCATCAGGTAGAGCAGCAGCGCACCCGTCACCGCCATGATGGCCGCGGCTTGTGCTGCGACGCGCCCGCGTTTCGCCCGCCTCCAGCTCCGAGTCCTTGGCCGCACATGCGAAGGTGACGAACTCTGCGACATCGAAGAGATTAGCGGAGTCGTTATGAAATATGCATTTACGGCAAAAGAGCCGCTCGGCTACGGTTTCGTTCATGTCGCAGTTGGCTCGCTGCCACAGCAGGCCTCATACAAAACTCAGAGAAAACAGTGATGCTTGACGAACTTGCAGTGGCGCGGTGATCTTCGGGTGCCTATAGTTTGCAGTGATAGCTATTGTATGAATACCAGTTTATCGGTTCAAAGCATGCTTAGCAGGTGACATGTCTAATTCTGGTATAACTATAGCTGCTATGCGGTAGGGTGTATCCTCTACCATGGCATCAACGCAGAGAAGGAAAAAAGCTTCTAGCCAGCCAGGAATTGGACTCGCGACTGCTGTGTCAGGATCGGTACACTTTTGTTTCAACGCGACGCATGACGGATGCGTTTTGTGCTGCACTCACGCAAAATGGTCTGATACTGTGAGCTCGTGTATATATGACCGCCTGCATGCCACACGATTTGCTGCAAAACAAGCTCAAGATACCGTGATTGTAACCGCCCAGAAGCGTCCGGCGCAATGAGTGGTAGCATAACGTCCGTGATATAGTCTTGCGCACGTATGCGCATGAAGGCGCGCGCCCCGACTGCTGTACGGGCTGAGAGCAACACCGCACAACTCGTAGAACGTCAGGCTTCTCGAGCTTGCCGCTATAATCCACGAGGTGGCGGAGTCAGTTGAGGGCAGCTAAAATTAACGATAACTGCTGCTGCTGCTGCTACTGCTACTGCTACTACTACTACTACTACTACTACTACTACTACTACTACTACTAATAATAATAATAATAATAATAATAATTAGTACTAATTATACTGGTATCTAAACTGGTTCGACTATTTTCTCATAATCGTTCGAAGAACTTGGCAATTAAGAATGGCGGACATGTCAGGCACTGTTGACATCATTTGAAAAGCACGGTATAGGTAGCATTCTTCTAAGTTTCAGCCTTGTCTTGGCTTTCGGGTTCCTTTAAGAGACAGGACCCTATGCGGAGGTGTGGCTGTCCAGCCATGCGGAGGTGCTCGCCTTGGAGTCGGGCTCCGCAGTGCGCAGATTAGACGAGGCGAACGATGAAACAAGGGGCACCGAGCCGGCGGGAGACGGCGTTGCCGAGCCGCTGCGGCGCGGCACCGAACGCGGGCTCAACCTCATCGACCTCCTTCCCGGAGGAGCGACGTCCGCGGTCTCAACGGAGGCCGGTCGGCCAGCAGGAGACCGCGGCTTGGTTGGCGGCTGGACAGTCGCCGTCGTTCCAGCCTTCGCGTGCACGGCGACGTCCGCACGGTCGCTTGGTGGACTTGCGCCTGCTCCGGCTATCGCGCCAGACGCAGGTGGCTGGCGTTTGCTAGAGCTGGCCGCTCCCGCTGCTTCCTTTGGTCCTGTGCGGACAGGGCACCAAAGGTCTGCGTTAGCAGCTAAATGTCAACTCAATTGCCCGCACATGCCCTCTGCGTGTGTGGGCAAAGGGGCTGGTTATTGCTGGGGTGGGTGCTGAAGTGTGGATAAGTTAACAGTCCTAGAAAAAGCATAGCAAACGGAATCTTAGCCTGGTTGTGCCAAAAAAAAAAGTCCCGCATTAATGGAAGGTACATACGTCACCTGAAGCAGCACGTGCCATGAAAGAAGACATAAAATACATGAAGAGAAGAAAGCACGATTAGGAAATGATAAAACGTTAACGCATTGACGTCAGCGCGATTAAAAAGAAAAACTAACTCCGAGTCCTAAGCTGAAGGAAGGAGCTCGAGCCTTAAAGGTGATGAAGCCGAGCTCCCTTCTTGCAGCGGTCTGGGCACATTGCTACATGCGAAGCAGGGGGGGGGGGGGGGGAAGCTGTCAAAACTTTTTCTCTCCCCTATTGGCGAAAAAGTGACAGGTATACCGCACTCCCAAAAAGTTTCACACGGGCGGTCCACTTGGGTGACGTTACCACAGGTGAATTTCGGGCAAGATATTGTGCCGGAACTGCCGGCAGCCACAAAAATAGCCCTCAGGGAACTTTACCGGAACTTTCACCCCATTGGCTGGTTGCGCTCACATCGCGGCACGCAGCCAATGAAACGACACTACCGGTATTCTTTTTCCAGCTGTTTTGCTGACAGAATACCCTGCACAAAAAGCTCCCGGCGGCCGGCAATCAAACCTAACCCAACGAATCTCAGAATGCTACGTAAAGACGACACACTCCCAGGGGAATTGATTTGCACTGTTTTGTTTTTCGGTTTATAAAAACAAAAAGAAAAATTCCTTCTCGAGAGAGAAGGGGGGGGCAGCGCTGTGCACATCATGTGACTATGTATATAGCAAGCCAATCAACCAATACGGCCGGCATCCTAACCCGTCAGCTACTCTGCCAGGTGCCGGCAGGGTAGCTACTCCCTACCCGTTGGTCTCTTGTCTTTTTGCGCGCTTTCAAGATTCATTCAACACTAGCCGCTAACTAGGCCGCCTTTCTCTGTATATAGCTGCGTTTTCTCTTCCCAGCATTCTTCGAGGACAGGTCGTGGTCAAGGGTGACCAGAGAAGAATGCGCTGATCTCACACCGGAAACCCTGCAAGGTGCCGCTCACCAGAAGAACCAGATGCTTCGGTGCGGGCTTTGGTCGGCTTCCTGGGCGGCGACTGCTTCTTCCCATGTGGCGGACGCGGCGCCTTTTTCACCACTCCGGTTCCGGGACACGGCTGTCCGGACTCGCTTGCTTCCGGCCTCATCCTCTTGCCGGCCCGCGGCGCAGCCGAAGACGCTCGGGATTTCGGGGGCGAGCGCGATGCCCCCTGCTTGCGCCGCGGCGACGACTTGGGTCCAGCGGCCGGTGGCTCCATTGTCCGTCTTCTTGCTCTTCTTCAACTGCGGCACGCCTCAAACGGCGCGCGCCTCGAGGAATGTAGCGTGCAGTCTTCTACTTTAGTCGCTGTATGCTACTCTGCATTGTATTAATACAGCTCATATATTCTTGCATCAACGTTTAATAATAATTGGTTTTGAGGGGAAAGGAAATGGCGCAGTATGTCTCATATATCGTTGGACACCTGAACTGCGCCGTAAGGGAAGGGTTAAGGAGGGAGTGAAAGAAGAAAGGAAGAATAGGTGCCGTAGTGGAGGGCTCCGGAATAATTTCGACCACCTGGGGATCTTTAACGTGCACTGACATCGCACAGCACACGGGCGCCTTAGCGTTTTTTCTCCATAAAAACGCAGCCGCCGAGGTGTCAAGAAATTGAATTTCTTACCTTAAACTTATGTCGGCAGGTGTACATACGTCCGAGCTCCCCTTCCTCTGGCGCAGATGTGCGTCCCTGGCGGCCACCGACCTGGACGGCGATGGCATCGACGACCTGCTCGTGGGCGCGCCCATGCACTCCATCCCGGACGGCCAGGACGAAGGACGCGTCTACGTCTTCCGCAGTAACGGCGTCGTGAGTACATACCTCTATAGGCCTCGCGCAGACGTACAAACGACCCGGTTAGACAACTCAATAGACGCAAGAGCCAGTCAGGAGCCGAGGTTCACAAAACTCTTCAAACTTTGGAAGTTTTCGATTCGCAGGAGCCATCGGTGCGCAATTGTCGGCCACGGTCGTCGGCCGCCTACGGTTGCCGATAACTTATGAGGCCCTCTGTACTGCCTGCGCATAGATTCTTCGGTTGGCTAACGCTAGTAATAATTGGTTTTTGGGGAAAGGAAATGGCGCAGTATCTGTCTCATATTTCGTTGGACACCTGAACCGCGCCGTAAGGGAAGGGTTAAGGAGGGAGTGAAAGAAGAAAGGAAGAATAGGTGCCGTAGTGGAGGGCTCCGGAATAATTTCGACCACCTGAGGATCTTTAACGTGCGCTGACATCGCACAGCACACGGGCGCCTTAGCGTTTTTCCTCCATAAAAACGCAGCCGCCCTAGCCGAATGACTTTTGGAAACCCGCATGCGTTTAGATGGGGTCTTCCATTACGCTAGGCGTGATATGACGGAATTGAATTGAACTGAATCGAATTGAATAAAAGTTTATTGAAGAGGATGGTGGCTGGAGTGCATGTGGGTGGGTGTTATATTTAATAGGATGTATGGTATCGAGTCTCTTTTCATCTGGTTTCCAACTTAGTTTCACTTGCTGCTTATGTTTTACCAGTCGGAGAATGCTGAGCGTGATTGTGTATTACAATCATTTGACTTCGAAGTGAAGAAGTGTACGAAGCAGAGGAAAAGGCTGGCAGCTGGCGCCAGAACGGCCAGAACGTTTTCCTGTTGCAGATTAGGGTTGGGTTATGAGGGTTTAATGTCCCAGAGCGACTGAGGCTATAGGGGACGCCGTAGTGAAGGGCTCCGGAAATTTCGACCACCTGGGGTTCTTTAACGTGCGCTGACATCGCATGCAGTGCACGGGCCTCTAAAATTTCGCCTTCATCGAAATTCGACCGCCGCGGCCGGCGTCGAAGCCGCGTCTTTCGGGTCAGCAGCCGAGTGCCTTAACTGAGCCACCGCGGCGGTCTTGTTGGAGATTAGAGAGGTAAGAGAAAGAATACATGGAACAGACGGCAGATAATATTGTCATGCGCTTGTGTTAACGGACCTTTTGCTTTAATCCATTTTAAGCATACGACCGGCGTTTCTAAACATCTTTCCTTACCTGGACAACATTACAGACTAGAATCAATGCGCGTAGTCACATAGTATGATATCGAACAGTTTCAATATCTGCTTACAATGTAAGTGTTCAAAATTATTTTCCCCCTTTTTTGTTTCTCTTGTGTTCATTATGCTTTTGCATTCACTGTGAGTTCTTCAGTTTTACACTGAACATGTATACTCAGAAGGATGCTGTGTCCTCCTTGTCTGTTTCTCTTGTCGTGCCGGAATGTTGCATATAGTACCAGTAGGTGTATCATTCATGGATGTGGTCGCTGCACTTTCGTTTTTACATTTTTCATTTTCTTCTGTCTTTTACGCGCCGTTTTTTCTGTCACTTCTTCCTTTTTGGCTGAAGGGGGAATAGCGCTGTGCTAGAATGAGCAGATTAGGGGCAGCATAATAACAAATAAACGACTAAAAATCATAAAGTGCGCAGCGGTTGCAGTTAGAAGAAAAAAACATCTGCCCAAGTACTCCAGATTCTTTTTCTGACATTTGTTATCATTCAAGGAAATACGATCTCAGTGCCTGTAATCGGGCCCCGCCGCGGTGGCTCAGTGGTTGGGGCGCTCGACTACTGATCCGGAGTTCCCTGGTTCGAACCCGACCGCGGCGGCTGCGTCTTTATGGAGGAAAAACGCTAAGGCGCCCGTGTGCTGTGCGATGTCAGTGCACGTTAAAGATCCCCAGGTGGTCGAAATTATTCCGGAGCCCTCCACTACGGCACCTCTCTCTTCCTTTCTTCTTTCACTCCCTCCTTTACCCTTCCCTTACGGCGCGGCTCAGGTGTCCAACGATATATGAGACAGATACTGCGCCATTTCCTTTCCCCCCCAAAAAAACCAATTATTATTGCCTGTAATCGGGACCAGCGCTATGGAAAGTTGTCTTTCTTCTTGTCGGCTCTATGACGGAGTTGTCGAACTTCTCTCCAGAGCCAGCGATAATATTCGAACACTGTAGTCACACTTCGCTGAATTACGGAGAGCGCTTTGTATGTGTGACATCGCACAAGGGACACACGTATTGCCTAATATTAAATGACGGACTGTTCTCTGAGTAGTGCTCACGTCCACCCTTTCGTTCACCCTGGAAGGGATTGTACGCATCCGGATACCTGGAGGGAAAACGAGCAACGGCTGCCCGCTTTGGAACGACCATCGCCAAAATTGGCGACCTGAACCCGGACGGAATTCAAGGTGGGTCGCACACTGAAATCGGCGTTTGACGAGCAGTAACGTATGCAGTCGAACCTCGTTATAACAAAATGTTTATAACGAAATAATGGATATAACGAATGAATGACAATTCTTCTTGGAAGCTAGGTGAACACGGGCTACAACGAAGCCACAGCTGCAACGAAGTAACATCCGTGCCCCGTCAACTTCATTATAAAGAGGTTCAACTGTACACACACACACACACACACACACACACACACACACACACACACACACACACACACACACACACACACACACACACACACACACACACACACACACACACACATATATATATATATATATATATATATATATATATATATATATATATATATATAGAGAGAGAGAGAGAGAGAGAGAGAGAGAGAGAGATGAGAAGAGTCTTGAGAAAGGACAGGCTCTGTTCGAAACGTCGACTCAAAATAAATCTATGGCTAAATGAAGCGTTTTCAACTTTGCATTTTGCCTCTAGCAACCAAATACGTTTACCTTTCTGTACTATATATATATAAAAGAGGGGGAGAAGATATGATGGGGTCGATGGCTAAGCAGTCATGCGACGGCAGCATTCTCTTGCAGTGCAAATATCGATCTTTCTGTAAACACATTCGGCCTCCGAGAGCAAAGCAAGGAGAAATATTTGCTGCAGTGCTGACAGGATGCTGCGTACCGCTTAGCGTTCTATGGCTATGAGCGCGAAGTTTGGCAGACTTTTGACCGTAATTTTTTTTTTTTCTGGAGGCGGAGGTAGTATTTTTTTTTCTCTTTAATCTAAGCTACTTTATGGGAAACGGTGGGTGGTGGAAAAAGAGGTTGAACCCACGAACTAGTTGAGGCTTGAGGAAAGTGGGACCCTTGATCAAATATGTCTCACATTTTGTTCGCCAAGGGAAGCATGTTCCAAAAAGATGTGCTGTGATCGGCTTTTTTTTTTTTTAGGATACGGGTTAATATGCGTGCGTACCGGGGACGACATGCGAGCCGATCAAAATTAAGCGGTGTTGAGTGTGTCGTCAGGCCTGTCGCAATGCAATGAACTATCTGAGAGTTTTTTTCTTGAGCCTCATGTTTCGCGGTGTGAAGCACTTGTATCACCGGCCTCACCTTGCCATCTTTGCAGACGTGGCGATCGGCGCACCGTACGAGAACGACGTGGGAGTCGTGTATATCTACCACGGGTCACCCACGCTCGGCGAAAGGACCGCCTACGCGCAGGTGAGGTCAAATAGAAAGGTGCGCTCTTTCTTGTGCGCTCTGCGGCACAAGAAATGACTTGTTTCGGTGCATCGCGTCACTTAACAAAACAAGGGTTGAGCCTTGTTTCAATCTTACATACACGTAAAAGAGAAAAAATGACTGACTATTTAGCTTTGTGAGGCTAAATTCAAATGAGATGCACTAGCAGTTCGATCTTCACTTCGGTTTCGGGTCAAAGTTCGGTATTAAAGGTCAAGCACGCGCCAAATATCGGCCAAATCGTAGTGAGGATGTTAGTGCTAGCGCACTGAAAATGCTAGCGCACTAAAAATGCTAGCGCCCTAAACGTGCTCCGCCGTAAGGGCATGACGCGATAGCTTTAATAGGTTAAGGCCGATATATGTGGAGTTGGTCATTCTCTACTTAACATTCATAGATCCCTGGGAGTCCTCATACCACTTCTGGCGCTCCAATTTTTCTTCACTGTTCATACAATACGTGAGGCAAGAGTTCCGATTTATCGCTATTATCACTCACCACACACGCTCAGCTGCTAATAAAAAAGAGGGCAGCGGTCGTCGCGTACGATAGGCGGTACAACAACCACCACAATGCTCGGGATGTATACTACTCGACCTAACCTACCCTGTGACCTTGTGACCTCTGACTGAGGTTATGCCTTTGGATCACTTTTCTATCAAAGCTGCGTTACGATGATGTCTGAAGTTCGACGGTTTTGCCATGACTGTTGAACGCATTCTAACGGCTAGTGCCCCCACGTTATCCTATGAAGATACTCTGTGCCCGAGTGCTTCCAGACATGATGGACGCGTGCGTTCGCCATCGCCCAAAGAATGATCAATATTTTCTTCTTTTTTTTTTGCTGCTGCGTGCGCAGAGGATAGACGCCAGCGTCGTGTCGTCACGCATAAAATATCCGCTGAAGGGATTCGGCATTAGCATCTCCAAGGGACTCGATGTCGACTGGAACCAGTACGAAGGTGGGCATTCTTACGCGCTTTTGTTCGCGTTTTCAAACGCTATGTTGAGTCTCTTTCTGCTTGTATAACATCACACTGATCAATTTCGTGAAAAGGATTTAGTGTCATAAAATATGCGACGTACTGAAATTTTTTTAGGAAATGAGAAGGAAGCAGTTACAACTGACATCAACAGTGGAAGCAGACAGCTTTCTCGGTATCGAAGGAATTTCGTTAACTTTCTCATTATCTGCAATATCTGCCCAGCATTTTTCAGTCCCTATATGGCTGTGATCAGACAAGAAGAGTTGCTACCTTTCCGCTGGGAATCTTTTTTTTTTTTCAGAATTTCTCTGACTCAAGGAACTTGCGGTAACGTAGTTTCTGCATTTACAAATTTGTTTAAATTCGTTTGCATTAGAACCTCCCTGCTGGAAAAATCTGTCCGTCCGTCTGCGACCCCGGTTGGCAGGTGACAAAGTGGAGAGAGAGGGAGCTTCCTCTCTCCACTTTCAGGGGAGAGGAGGGAAAGGGTAGTAAGCTACGGGCGGCGGGTAGGGGAAAGTGAGAGAGGGTACAGCATGTCACACGGGATTGACGGACTGGACCACGCCACTCGCTCGCAAGGTATAACCCATCAACTGAAGCGGTTGCTCCGTCCTGGGGGAACACTAATGCTAACGCATACTCTGCCGCATCAATCCGTTTGGTCACCTATAAGTTTTGTTTACGAGTTTCGCGTACGGGGCGAGCCTTTTGCTATTCTTGGACTGAGCCGAAGTTTAGGTTTCGTGATTGGAACTGATAATGAGAAAAATATCTGGCTCACTCTAATTTTGAGCATGTCTTGACTTCCGTGTATCAACGGACATAATTATCTCTCTAAATGTTTTCGCTCAGTACAAAAACAACTTACCTACACAGAACGGTAGCAGGACGCCAAATAAATACAGCAAAAACAATGCATTTATTTTGTTTGAATGTCCCGTGCATACTGCGCATTTTACATTGGTATTCTATTTCGATTTGTACATTACAGACATTCTCGTCGGGTCCTATATAACGGACAGCGCAGTGCTTTTTAGGTGAGTGAAGAGTTCACCTTGGCTGAAAATGCTGCTGGCATTTTAGTGCAATATCTTTAACCTTATAACAATGCTTTGTACTTACTCCCCCCCCCCCCCCATGTAATACCCTCAAATGAGGGCCTTTGGGGGTATTTTGAATAAATAAATAAATAAATAAATAAAAGTAAACGCGCAATTTGGAGCTTGTCATTTCAGCAGCATAATGAGCAATTTTACACCGTCTTTTTACCAGATCTCGCCCGATTGCCCAGCTAAAAGGTTCTATTCGATCTAAAATTCGAATGATCACAGACGACATGCTGAAATGTGAAGTCTCTGGAGGAGTGAAATTTTCGTGCTTCAATCTCACTGCCTGCATCGACTACTCGGGTAAATCCGCCAGCAACACGGCCGGTGAGCCCGCCATTTTCACTAGGCTCATCCATGTCGTTTCCAGGTTAATTTTTCAATGGTGCAATATTTATCTAGAGTTGCTAGTGCTTTTGGTTGTTGTGTTGTTTGCTGCGCTCTCGTGCTGAGCCGGCGCTCTTCGCGAGAACCGGGGAAATAATGTTATCTCTGCGAATGATAACATTCGTGCATTTCACGTTGAGTCTTGTACTTCTTGGAATGAGCGAATCTCATCAGCGGTTACTTTGATCCAGATTTTAGAATAACTCTTGTTGACTGTTGCGAAAGCAAAGAATAAAAATAAAATCAAACAACTGTGTTCACGGACGCTTGTCCGCGAAACGACATACACCAGAAACTGATGTCAGTAATTTTTAAGGCGTAAGGGCAACTCCGCTTGTCCACAGAGCGCCGTGACAGAAGGTGTTCTGATCTAGAAAAGTTTGGATTGAAGACCCATTTTCCGAGCATTTCACATCGGAGAAGCCGAGCACCAGGACAGGAGAAAGCTTGTAGCCATTGGAAACCGGTGGGTACCCGGCAGCACTCACGATCCATCGACAAGAAACTACAAGTGCGTCATATGCTGAGCAAGAGTGTTCACATCCGTGCTTGAATAATTTCGTTGCCCCCGTGGGTGAACACAAAACGACATTTTTGTTTACACGTCTAGCATACGTGAAAGGCTCCTTAAAATATTGGGCTCTATAAAAAATAAAGAAGGCGATCAGCAAGAACCTGCAAGTAAGAATAATGCTCTTTATTATAGGAGCACATTACTGCAATCACAAGCAACGAATTTCGCGAAGAACTTACTCCAGGGTAATAAGAAGCTGAAAAACACAAAGAAAGATTAATACGTTTATATAGCTGTTGTCACGGGGCCTTTCAGCTTCTTGTTCAGTCAAAAAATCCCACAGTACGTTGTTTTTCCTTTGTCAATTTACTGGCCATCGTTACTCTCCTTCTTACAGCACCAGCAGACGAAGAGAGGGAGAGATAGAGATACACAAGATGATTGGAATTGTAGTTACACACAACAGCTACAAACCAACCGGCTCACTGCTGTGTACCTCTCCTTGTATAAATTTCTGGGACGGCATAATATGACAGAACCCGACCGCGGCGGCTGCGTTTTTATAGAGGCAAAACGCTAAGACGCCCGTGTGTTGTGCGATGTGAGTGCACCTTAAAGATCCCCAGGTGGCCGAAATTATTCCGGAGCCCTCCACTACAGGCACCTCTTTCTTCCTCTGTTATTTCGCTTCCTCCTTTATTCCTTCCCTAACGGCGCGGTTCAGGTGTCCAACGATATATGAGACCGATACTGCGGTATTTCCTTTCCCCCAAAACCAATTATTATTATTTTTTTATTATATGACAGCCCTTTTCCTTTGATTCCCTTCCATTCTTATCATCCGCTATGCCCTGGAGATAACCGGGGTGTGTTGGATCACGCGCCCGACAATAACAAATACTGCAGGAGGAGTAGAATTGGAATAGAAATGTTTGTAATTGAATAACTGATGTGATACCTCTGCCATACAGTCACGTCATCGCAGCGGATGAGGGCGAAATAGCTCGTTGCATGTTCTCTTTCTGTATCTAGGGCGCTCGGCTATTGATCCACAGTACGCGGGTTCGAACCCGACCGTGGCGGCCGCGTTCCGATGGAGGCGAAACGCTAAGGCGCCCGTGTGCTGTGCGATGTCGGTGCACGTTAAAGATCCCCAGGTGGTCGGAATTATTCCGGAAACCTCCACTACGGCACCTCTTTCTTCCTTTCTTCTATCAGTCTCTCCTTTATTCCTTCCCTTGCAGCGCGGTTCAGGTATTCGCCGATATGTGAGACATATTGGGTCATTTCGTTTCCCTAGCAACCAATTTACAATTTCTAAAGGAAGGCTTCATTCCTAAACGGATCCTAAACGGACAGCGCCTATGATGCTAATTATGGTCACCAAACACTAACTTTTCAGTCTACTAAACTGTTGAACAGCTCTGGAATGCATGCATGGATTTCAACAAATCCTGTTCTGCTTTTAAATGTGAATGCAGTCACTTCTTGGTTAATTCAGCAATTTCATACACAACTCAATGATATGTGCTTTTACTAGATTGTTACCAAATCGGTTGAATCGCCCATCCCTGTTCCGCAGTCTGCACATGGAATATTGTATGTAATGCTTGCCATTGGACACAAAATTGTTCTGGTGTTCTAGTTTTGCTCTTCTCGTGTATTGGTTTTTGATGTTTGTAGTGCCGGTTTCGCACTTGATGTTTCCTATTGCATGTGCCATTTGTATACAAACCCGTATGGGTTAACAGAAGCCGCGTTTTCTTACAACTTTGGATCATTTGAGACTGATGTTCAGGGCGGTACAATTTTGTCGTTTAGAGAGTTGTTTACATTGTGTCCCTACTACTGACTGCAAGTATTATGCGTGAGTTTTGTTCGTTGCTGCAAGAATTTGTACAAGGGGCCAAGGCCTCGTCAGGCTCTTAGCCTTTAGCCTTGGCCTCCTCTTAGGCACTGTCTGAGGAACAAATAAAAAAAATAAGTGCGTACTCGTCCTTGCAGATGTGGAAACAAATCTGACGCTGGACGTGAACCGCGCGATAGAGAACCGCACTATGCGGGGTTTCATTATTCACGGCCAAATGCGCGTGGACAAGTACAGCTGGCTGGTGGTAGCCAGGAATGGACACATCATATGCGAGGATCTGCTCGTGTACCTCCACGTAAGTTTACTGCCTCTAAAAATGTGTCGTTCAACAGCGCGACACATAGCGACAAAAGAAAGCCGGAGGGTGGTACTACATTTTGCGCTTTACAATGAGTGCCATCGCTACCGACCGAATGAGTTGGTTAATAATAATAATTGGTTTTTGGTGGAAAGGAAAGGGCGCAGTATCTGTCTCATATGTCGTTGGACACCTGAACCGCGCCGTAAGGGAAGGGATAAAGGAGGGAGCGAAAGAAGAGAGGAACAAATAGGTCCGTAGTGGAGGGCTCCGGAATAATTTCGACCACCTGGGGATCTTTAACGTGCACTGACATCGCACAGCACACGGGCGCCTTAGCGTTTTTCCTCCATAAAAACGCAGCCGCCGCGGTCGGGTTCGAACCCGGGAACTCCGGATCAGTAATGAGTTGGTTCCCGTTCTACATTTCCTTGTCCCTGTAGCTGTTCAGTTCGCACTGCTCACTGTACGATTTTGTAAAAACGACTGGTAGGCTCCCTTGTGACGCATGTTACACTCGTAACGCAGCAAGCTTCCGGACAGCTTATGCAGTATATAATGATGCAGCATACATTCGAGGGACTAAGAGGAGACATTGGTGTTGGGACGCTCGGCTGCTGATCCGGAGTTCCCGGTTTCGAACCCGACCGCGGTAGCAGCGTTTCAATGGAGGCGAAACGCAGAGGCGACCGTGTGCTGTGCTATGTCAGCGCACTTTAAAGATCCCCAGGCGGTCGAGATAATTCCGGAGCCCTCCGCTACGACACCTCTTTCTTTCTTCTTTCAGTCCCTCCTTTATCCCTTCCCTCACGGCGCGGTTCAGGTGTCCGCCGAGATGTGAGACAGATACTGCGCCCTTTCCTTTTCCCCAAAAACCAATTTTCAATTTTTTTCTTGCAGCCCTCATACATGACGCAGGTCTTTTAACGCGACAGCGTTAGGGAGCTCGTGTCGCAGAAAAGACGGTGCCGTCGGTGTCTTTGGCCGTAAGAGAAAAATGGCGCATATCGGTGGACACCTGAACCGCGCCGTAAGGGAAGGGATTTTCCTTCCCTTACGGCGCTGTACGGGTGTCCAGCGAGAATTGTGGGGCATGCGTTTTCCTTTCCTTAAAACCAATTTTCATTTTAATTTCCTTCTCTTATGGCCCTGTTCGGGTGTCCATCGAGATATGAGAGACAGGCGTCCTTTCCTTAAATTGTCCAACGGGCCGCGCGTCGCGCCGAACGGGCGTTGGCGTTCCGTGGACTCCTTGGCGGCGCTGCAACACGCTGTCGCGTCTCACTCTTAAAGACGAAACTTAAGCGTCCTCCAAATTTTTTGTTGCCGTTCAGATGGCGTTCACACTTATTGAGTAAATTTTGTGCACAATAACGCGTCAGCAGGTGCCGTTCCGCGGTGACATTAGCCAGTAGCTTCAGAGAGTCGCCTTAGAAAATGACGTATATTCGTGTCTATGATAACTACAACTTGTGACTCAAGCAGACAGTAAGGTTCCTGTTCTTCAATCTGCACGCTACATAGTTTATACTAGTAGTTTCATCGATGGGGAGAGCATTTGTTTACAGGTGGCGCCACTGTGAACGGCAACAGGTTGCATCAATGCCAACGGCTACACATACCGCTGCACATAAAGGTGGCACAAGCGAAGAATAGCCTGTATTACCTGTGCTCCTTCTAGAATGCGTCTTACCCAAAGCTCCTTTTGTGGGCAATAAAAGCAAAACTTAAAAAAACGGGAAGAGATAAAATTGCAGCCATAATTGCCAGCCGTCCAGGTGGCGCTTCGAGGATGCTCCAACGAAGGACGTGCGAAGCGGTCCAGTTTTGAAGAGGGTTGTTTGTTGTCCGTTTTAGTCAGACCTCCCAAAAATTTTTCAGAATTTGCAGGCCTTAAAATTCACAAGGTCAGCGTGATATGGAGACGAGGTAGCAGCAGTTTAACCTCTGGCGGCAGATAATGTGTCAAAAGCAAGGTCATCTGCGTCTATTGCTGTAGGTGACGTCGGAAATTTGGTGACACAAAACATTCTAATTTTTGTGACTGTATTAGTGTATCACCGATCGTGTAATGTAACACGCAGCGCAAACTTGTCCGAATAACATGAAATACTCCTCACTAACAAAGGGAGAAAATATAAGTAATAATTGGGACGTAATGGCGGATTAACGCTAGCGCACTGGTCGTTTGCGCTCATTAAATTACAAGACAGCGCCATCGGTCGCAAGAAAGAAACGGTCACAATGCTCAAACACAGGCACGTAGCCAAAAATTTTTTCGTGAAGTGCCCGAGGCACTTGTATAGGGCGAAGCAAAATAGGGGGGGGGGGGGGGGGGGGGGACAGTGTCTTTGCCTAACGAAAACACTGCTTGGAAAGGGGGGGCTGAGCGCGATTTCTGGGGGCCCCCTCGCCTTCCCCTTTCCTCCCCGCCCCCTGGATACGTCCCTGCGCAAATACCATTTCTACGCACAGACCTGAAAGTAATAACATACTAGTCAGAAAAAAATGACTCACTATGTTAGAATACAGCAAGGAATTAGTCATTATGAAGAGCAGTTGCATGAAAATGGGAAAGGGCTGAGGCACGACGCTCGCGACAAAGATTTGGTCTTAATTTCTGTCTCTCTGTTTCGACAGGAAAGCTTTGTCGACCCGCTCATTCCATTCGTCGTGCGGCTGGACTACCGCTTCCACGACACCGGCGACCACAGCTGGTGTCCCACCTGCCCAATTCCCGACAGGGGCTCCCCGCTGGCTGTCACCGAGGCGGTAAGCCGTTACATCGCCGATTATTCTCAGAAGAAAACGGACAGACGGTTACGATAGTCACTAATGCGAAGTTTGGGCGCAGCTCTTCAGCCTTAGTAGCAGTGGCAACTACCGCCTGCCACTGCTGGCAGGTGGCGTGTCACTCTCCTGTCCCTCCCTCAGGGGTCTTCCCGTAGCAGTCACCTTCCGGTTGTCCATTCCTCCGCTCTCGCCTTGGCCGGTGGCGTTTCACTCAGCTACTACCTGCCAACGCACCACCTGTCAGGTGGCGCGTTATGCCCACTACGCTGACAACGCCGACGACTACGACGCGGAACGCTGGAACGGGCGCCGAAGAGCTGCCCACAAAAAGGAGCGAACGAACTAATCGCTTGAAGCTAAGCCTCAGGTTGTCGTTAGCTACAGAGGTGGTTAGCCTCGCGATTATTCTCTCGGCAACTGCTCCACCGTGACGACACTGAAATATCAATGTATTAGCAGAGTATGAGGCAGAGTTCTACGACCTGCCACCATGCATACAAGTACCCACGATACCCACTATCACCATGTGGATTCCAGATCAACGTCCTGAAGGAGTTTAGATTAAGCCGGGAATCCTCTCTTCTAACTTTCTGGCTGCGATGTGGGCAAGTAATGTCCTGCGGACAGCCATGTGGGGCCCCTGCAGTCTTGAGGAAAACGAAGCAGAACCCTTCTCTTCGTGTTGGGATCTGGGTACCACTAAGTCAGTGGTGCAAATTACTGATAATAAACTGTACATCTTCAACCAAAAGCTTTAACTTTAACCCAAAGTTTCGAAGCCGACTCGGCTCCTTCATCAGGGGTGACTGAGGGCAGTAGCTAGAGTCTTTTAAGTATGGAGGGGAGGAGGGGGTCAAAGGAACGACAGCTCATTAATAACACAACATAAATTATTCCAGACTTGTGCATATACGCTGGGGTACGAGCAGAACCCATTCAAATGCGATGTAGTAGAGGGGCTTCAAGCCTCTTCAAGAGTCCCTCAGTCACTCACGGTTAAATGGGCGGACACCACAGGGATATGAAATGGATGAGCACCGTTTGTTTAAGAATCGCTTGGTATCTTGAGGCACATTTTTTAAATTGTCCAGCAGACAGCGCTTCGTGGGCGAGGCTGTCAGTCGTCTCGTTTCCCAAGACGCCTATATGCGAAGATACCCGCTGAAAATGTCCAAAAAATTCCTTGTCCTGCAGTTGCTGGCCCCAGTGCAAAGAACTATGGTAGAACCTTTCAGAGGAAAGCCACGCTCTAATTTTTGAGGTATCGGTTTGGAATCCACCGCGGTTACTACAGGGTGAGCTGGGAAAGGCCCAAGTTTTCGTAAGGCCGCCTCAATGACAACGCTTTTAGGCGCCGTAGAGGACAAAACTGGAGGAAGGTGGGCAGTCAGATAAGGCACCAGTCAAAAGTAGTATATGAAACGCTGCTATACTACGCTAGCTCCACTAATAATGACCTCAGAACTATCACTGAAAATTTCCAGATGGTGTACCGAAACAACACAAGCTAGTTTACACGACGGCATAATGTCGCCGGGCCCCCAAACTTGAATTAAATACCTCATAGGCGTCTTCCTGCAGTTAAGTGGGAGGCTTTGCGCAGTTTGGTTCGGAACAGCATCTATCGGAACCAGGTGTACACCAACGTCGCAGGACGCTCAGATCTGTCTCAAAAGTAGCAGGTTGGACAGCCAGCGCCATAGCTGCACGCGACGTAGACATGGGGTTGTTTTTCTTCTATTTTCTAATCAATGATGTTTCATGTAAAAATAATTACGCTGCTAATGCTAATTCCTCATTGGTAAAAGCCACAAACTGGCATATGCACAGGTCCCTAAAAATTCTTTGGCTTCGCTGACTGTTGAATTTCTTCAAATATATGTCATAACGATCCTCTCATTTTCCCATCCTTTTACGCTCAGTAGTGTGTATCGGAATCGCGTATTTACACGGTCTCCTTAATGGTTAGTAAGGAACTCAGCGGAGGACGCGTTTAGACAGACGCGTAGCGGAAGGCGCCGGTCTACTGTGCGATGTCTATGCACGGTAAAGAACCCATGATGGCGAAATTAATCCGGAGCTCTTCACTACGGTGTCATTTGTAGCCCACGTCACTTCGGGAAGACCCCATACACTATATACAGTATACTATACTAAAAGAGTTACAATGACATTAAGCAACGCTCAGGAGATCCATGCTCTCAATACAAAAATAATGAAATGCATCCAGTTACACTACACACAAGAAGATGCTCAGAATGTTGACCAGAGTAAAACAGACATCCTTACACACTACACCCAATTGAGAATGCCCCCACCAGCCTCTCTTTTGATCTCCTCTCCACTCTTCCCGTCCTGCCATCCACTTTATGGAGAAGAACACTTGCCCTCATTCCCCTGGGCACTTTTCATCCCTCAAAGCTTAACGAGATTGGAGGAGGTGTCCCTGTAGGAGAAAAGGCTTGGGTGGCCCTTACCCGTCAGAAACTTTCTGATGGGGCTCTGGAGACGGCGCAGTAGCGAGCACATATCTTAAATATTCCACGCCGGCCGCTGAGAGGCATCTTCTCCCACTTGTCGAGGAACATAGGCTACAATAACAAGACGATTTCCGAAAGTTGCAATTCAGACTACAAGGGACGAAAATCGCTGCCTTTGACTAATGAACAACACTAAAAGCTGCAGCCTTCTCAGGCTTCCGGAAGAGAATAGCCTACTTCAGCACATCGACAGCTATCCTCAATTGCTGAAAAGGCAAAGCGCGAACACAGGACGAAGAGAGGAACGCACAGCACAGGCGCTGGTGTTCAGCAATGTTATACCGACTAGTCCGCAGCAATACCCTCGTATCCTCAATTGCATGGCCACTCCTCGAAAAAAAAATACAAACTAAAGAGCTCCCTTTTCAGATCGTTTATATGGCGGGCATTATATCGCGTGTTTGTGTGCAGATTCCGTATCAGCACGGCTGTGGATCGGATGACGTGTGTCGGGCGAATCTGAAGCTGAACGCCAGTATAATCGGCTACAAGTGAGTACACCGCATCTTTATGATTGCATGAGAGCACGAGTGTGCAGCCTGGTTAGCGCAGGAAAGTGATAGACACACTTTTTTTTTCCACCCGTTTTGGGGCCCCTATAGGACGTCGTCGAAAGAAAAACTCTCGCTTAAAATAAATTGATGTCGCCTGATACAAACGACAACCTGTCCATTCATATAGCTTAATTCATGCAAGCAATAATGCAACAACCATAGCAAGGACGAGCAGATGGAATGCGTAGGTCTTATTCTAGGTGGACACCTGGTCCAACACCGTGCACGTAAGTCTTTGTAACATCAACTTAGCCCCACTACGGGTGAAAATATGAAGGCAATGAAAGTGAGGAAGAGCAATAAAGTGTATAGGTTCAGCCTTGGTAAAAAATTTTCAGGCCATGTGGTTTCATTTTCAGCCACTTATGGCTGTCCTCAGTCTTTAAATCGCTACGAAGTGGGGCAACCCTCTCCTCACCTTTCGAGACCCTTTGGTCTTTGAGGTTACAGTTAGTGCTCCCCTATGCGTTCTGAAGATTTGCGAGTGTCCAAGGTTGTACAATCAAGTACATACTGCGCACAGTGCGTGTGTTGGTGATTCCAACGGTTCAACCCAATTGGGCACGGCACCGTGGTGTCTACACACTAGGCAAATGTCTGCACACAGTAGGTATACAGCTGCGGTAACGGGAACTGTGCCTCACCGGGAGCGCTACAGATTTCCTCCATCGAACACGTCCTTTACAGCGGCGGACCGCTGGTGGTCGGCGAGCGGCGCGACCTGTCGCTGTCGCTTGTCGTGGATAACTACGGCGCCACAGATCCGGCGTACCTTGCCCGCGTGATGGTGACACTGCCCGATCGCGTGCGGCTGGTGAACAAGGATAAGCTGCAGCGTTCAGCAGGACCCGGCACTCCAGAGGTTCGTGATCGTCTGCGATGCCGGAAACCCCCTCCGACCCTCGAAAAGCGTACGTATATGCATTTATACTAACGCGTGTGAACGCTGCAGGAGAGGTACTCTATATAGCCTAGGCCGCCCTCTACCATAAGAGGAGTTTTTATTTTATTTTTTTTTTTCACAAGAATATGCTAATTTTCTCTCTGCCTCGATGCTCGGATACAAGTATCGTTGTCGATGCTCGTCCCTGTGGCAGTTGCAGTAGTTCACGCCAAGCTTTTCCAATCGTAACAATGATTATGCAACGTTTAGCGACTTTCTGCTGTGTGTCTACGCATACAAGGTTGCTATAGCCGTGGTAGCTGCATTTCGAGAAGAGCGAAATGCAGTCACCGTCGTGTGGCCAGTGACGTCACCGGCAGCGAGGAGCCGTCTAAGTGCGCTCTGCACAGGTGTTGATGGAGTCTCTTCCTTTCACTGCAAGCAGCAAACGCACAAAGCGCAAAAGTAGAAGCGGCTGCCCTCCTCAAATGCGTTACTAAGAAGGCATGCTCATAGAGGTTTTTTTTTTTTTTTCACTGCCAGAAAGCACATGCGCCGCAAATCTGGTCCGTTGAACGCCTCATCAGGCGTCACCTCTTTATTTCACTGTTATGATATTAACTCCCAGCTCACGAAATTTGCGAATCGTCGCGCGAAAATTAGTCTTTATGATTTAACAGCGTCCCGCGTTCGGCTTCTGCAGGCGTCCTTCCTTCTGAAGCTGGACGTGAGTCAGGTCGAGGAAACGTTCAACTTGACCGCCGAGGCGACGACGACGAGCCAGGAGGGATCGCCGAGCGACAACAAGGTCGTGCTGGTCCTGTCTTTCATACACGAGGCGGACATCTCCTTGCACGGGTGAACTGAACATATTCGATCGGCAGTCGCACGCATCATTTCTCTTTTTTGTTGATGTTGTTGTTGTGTAACAAATCAACTCAAACCGAGGAAATTGCTTTGAGGCGCTTCACTCAGGGCACCTATCTGGCACCGGCAAAAAAGTAAAAAGCGCCGGAGGGAGACTTCAAGATTCATCGGAAGATAACAATGGCCAAAGTGTCCTAACATTTTTAGTTAACTTTACTTCAGAGC
This sequence comes from Amblyomma americanum, assembly GCF_052857255.1. Classification (NCBI taxonomy): domain Eukaryota; kingdom Metazoa; phylum Arthropoda; class Arachnida; order Ixodida; family Ixodidae; genus Amblyomma; species Amblyomma americanum. The sequence goes on along the minus strand of NC_135499.1, from coordinate 195,946,870 downwards.
CCCTGGACAGTGAATACGAAGTTCATAGATGCTATTATAGGGTCTTGACGGCAGAACGTTTTTCGTTCTTGTCACTATGTATGTCACTGATTGTAGGAACCACAAGGATAATGCGTTCTAAAGTTATGTTGCCTCTCTACTTGTGCTAGTACTCTCTTGTTCGTGCAAGAAATATGAACCTGTATCAACTCGTGTATAAATTAATGAAATGATGAATTTTAAAATATAGCAAACGGCACGGGCCGTAGGTATGAAGAATATGATGCGTGGTGGATCACTTTTAAGATGGTGCAGTCGTACATTTGAGCACGGTTGCCAGTTACAAGGGCGGTTCAAGGAAAAGCAAGACGCGAACGTATCGCGTGTCGAAACGAAGTCGCGATGAGCAGCGAGCGCGCGCCGAGGCCTAAACAGGCATAAATCGGCGCATTCGTCGAATATCAAAATACTTCTCAATTGCTGAAGCTCTGAACTCTCGATAATACCTTCCTCTCTTTTCCCTCCTAATTTCTAGGTGTTTACGCTGCTCTATAAATGCATTTGTTGAGTATATAGCTGAAAATATAATGCTACATTTGTCGTTGACTCTTTCTTTACCGCTCCGGGTTCGAACCCGACCGCGGTGGCCGCATTTCGATGGAGGCGAAACGCAAAGGCGCCCGTGTGCTGTGCGATGTCAGTGCACGTTAAAGATCACCAGGTGGCCGAAATTATTCCGGAGCCCTCCACTACGCCACCTCTCTCTTCACTTCCACCCTTATTTCTTCTCTTACAGCGCGGTTCAGGTGTCAGTCTAGATGCGTGACAGATACTGCGCCATTTCATTTCCCTAACAGCCAATTTCAATTCATTTTTACATTAAAATTGTTGAATTTGAACTATGGCGCAAACTGCCCCATTCTGAGCAATCCGGGCCGCTTCTGGACCGGTATATTGGAAGAGGACTGCACTTCAGTCGAGGAGTCGATTTTTTCGTCAGCGGCAGGAAGAAGATTTCTAAGTTTCGCATGAAACCTGTCAAGCATGGCGCCCAAGGTGAACTCATCTTCTCGCTCTAATTCTGATGAGCAGCGACGGTGTTATCGTTATTTCACAGCGTCGACACTTGACGTCGTAGATGCAAGCGACAGCTTTGTGCGAAAAGATGGCGTCCACTCGTCTTATTTAGTTCGGACAGCTATGATCGCTAGCCATGGGACTATTGACAGGGGCCCATCTGTAACGGTCGTTACTGCCGTTGCAGGGGATATTTACTGTTTTCAGGGCCTCTGTGAAGGTATTACCTGTCATGTTCCGAACTACTGAACTATTCCCTGCCATGCACCAACCAGCAGTGTAGCGGACACAGTTATCTGCAAGACGACCCGGGTGTATCTTGTCACTGCAGTGCGGAATAGCCCAAAGCCCTGCTTTCCAGCAAAAGTTTTCTTTTTTTTTTGCTGACCCGAAAATTTAGCATATAAAGTTCTGTACGTTTGAATACTCATTTTTGGCGTTGTAAATCACAGGATACATATTTTAGGTCTATATTCTGTTATTTTTCAACTCGGCATTTTAATATTTTTGTGACTTTTTGTGCCAGTCTGAAATTTTCTCACAGATTTTTTTTCAATCGTAAGAAACATATAACCTGTTTCCTTCCATCATTTAAAACAGAATATGTGCGTGCATGCGTGCGTGCGTGGGTGGGGGGGGGGGGGGGTCATTAACCACAAAGCGCCAACTGGCCACAAAGAAAACGCTGCAAAAATAAAAATGCCCTGCGTCAGCTTATTTTTACATAAGACGGAAAGCGCTGTCAGAAACATATTATTATCGCTATTATCACTTTGTGACATGAGATGCAACCCGTGGAAGCTGGTTATTGATCCTGCACACATCGTTCATTTCAGCAACCACCACGCACGAGGCATTGAAGGGAGGTTTCAATGCGTGAAGCCCCTGTGCGTGCGTGCGTGCGTGCGTGTGTGTGTGTGTGTGTGTGTGTGTGTGTGTGTGTGTGTGTGTGTGTGCGTGCGTGCGTGCGTGCGTGCGTGCGTGCGTGCGTGTGTGTGTGTGTGTGTGTGTGTGTGTGTGTGTGTGTGTGTGTTTGTGTGTGTGTGTGTGTGTGTGTGTGTGTGTGTGTGTGTGTGTGTGCGTGCGTGCGTGCGTGCGTGCGTGCGTGCGTGCGTGCGTGCGTGCGTGCGTGCGTGCGTGCGTGCGTGCGTGCGTGCGTGCGTGCGTGCGTGCGTGCGTGTGTGTGTGTGTGTGTGTGTGTGTGTGTGTGTGTGTGTGTGTGTGTGTGTGTGTGTGTGTGTGTGTGTGTGTGTGTGTGTGTGTGTGTGTGTGTGTGTGTGTGTGTGTGTGTGTGTGTGTGTGTCAAGCCTCTCTTAGAAAGGTGTCTAAGATGTCCGAAGATTATTAAAGGGGATAGTAGTGCCAGTATAGTAGCATCAATATAATAGTAAACGAAATGTTCTAAGTAGCACTAATTAATGGTTTATAATTATTGATTAATTAGCAATAATTATCATACCCTAGTACATGTAATCGGTAATAATAAATGTATGTGAGTATATGAATTAGTTGTAGCAGTTAGAGTGCCTAATTAGTAAAGAATGAAAATAAATATTATAATTTAACGCAATTAGAATAAGAGTAGTAAAAGAAATCCGACTAGAATAGAATCAAAAAGAATACAGTAATAAATGAAATAAGGATATTAGAAATAAGGATTAATGGAATAAGGATAGAATCAGGATTTAAATAGATTGGTGAATGAATGAAAACTGCTGTCGCATTTCTTCGCATGAATCCAATTGATCGCCCGTAAAAAAATTTGCGACCGCTATGCGTGCAATGGTCTGCCTCCAATTCACTCTCTCTTTCGTATCTGGGTCAGACACACCCGTATCCACTAAATAAATGTGCAGTTTAATATATAGTCGCCGTTCCGTATACCGCTCCGTCGGAAGGCATGCATCGTGAGGTGCGGTCTTGCTAATATAATATAGGTGAGACTCATGCTAGCGCTCAATGGCTTTCAATATATTTTAATACGGCGTGCAAGCACAACTGACATTCATCCGTTGGAGTTTTTCGTTCCAATTCTTCGCAGGAAAGCCACACCAGAGGTGGTCACTTTCAATGCAGAGAATAAGACGATTCAGCTGGAACACTGCTTCCTTGTGAGTCTCTTTTTTTTGCCATTTCGATTTTCGATTTTCATGCATGACTAGTACAGTTGACATCTGCGGAGGATGCTGAAAAACGCGACACTGAGAACTTTCCGAAACAAAAAAATCATAAGCTAACTTTTTGTACAAATCTGTTTTCCTGCAGAGAGCGTCGCTGAATCGTCGCTTTAAAGAAATGGTCCTGCTGATGACTGAATAAAATCTGCAACGGAGTTACGAAATTTTAGGGGAGTTAACAAAATTAGATGAGGGCACCCAGGGAATTTTTAATCAAGTCATTAATTTAATCATGTCATTAATCATGTCATTTAATTTTGTCATGAACTGAGCTTAAAAAATTTGGTACTCTGCACGCAGAACAAATTTATTGCTTTTGTTTACAGCACCATTTTATAACAGATTGTATGCAAACCTACCTGAGAGACCTGCCGTGCAATGCCGCCTGAGAGCACGGAGAAAACTTGCACAGTACGAGTCATACTTTTCTAGAGAGAGCACGCCGACGCTTGGACGCTTCTCTTCGCGAAGCGCTTTCCCCGCCAGGCGTACGCTAAGAAGGAGCAGCCGGCCGTTGTTACTGCGCATGCGCCTCTGCCGCCGATTATCCCCGGCTGTCGACGGAAGCGAAGCGCAGCGGTCAAGCGTTGCCGTGTTTCTTCTGAGTATGACACATACTGTGCCTATCACTCGGACTGATTACAACGAAACAGAAATTAACTTTTCAAGTACCATTTGTCATCAATCAAAACTGCAGTTGATGGGGAATTCTCGACATCAGCAAATGTATTTGAAACCAATATCAAACAGTATTTGATTGAAAGGGCTGGATAGCATCGTTGCGTGGGCTCTCCGTAGTTCGGTTTTTCTTAATTTCTGATCTTGTCTCTATAGTTCTTGTTACATTAAATGTGCACTGTTCATGTATGCGAATTTTTTTTTTCTGTGTGAAAATAAGTATAGACGCATAGCTGTTTTCTTTAAATGGTCTGAAGCCTTCCATAGCTATTGCGTGATGTATTGCATGTATGCTTGTTTTGTGTTCTCAGTGCATTAAATGCGGGTGCTGCTGTCTGTATCAGGGTGCCAAGAGCCAGCCAGGCTGACTTTCTTTCGCTTTGGGCTGCTCAGTGGTTAAGGTGCTCGGCTGCTGACTCGAAAGATGCTGGTTCGAAAAATGCGGCCGAATTTCGACGGAGCGAGATGCTCGAGCTTCGTGTGCTGTGAGATGTCAGTGTATGTTAAAGAAACCCGGGTGGTCGAAATTATCCGGAACGCTCCACTATAGCTTCCCTCATAGTCCGAGCCGCTTCGGTACCTTAAACCCCATAAAACGAAACCAAACGTTTTGCTTTGGCTTCCCCTGTCTTTTGAAGAAAGCTATACAGCACACCACACTAAACCAAACCAAACGATGGACGATTTGATCGCATGTTACATAG